>NW_021635513.1:0-241582 GCF_004799145.2 Neltuma alba | reverse complement strand
AGGGGGATATTCACACGTGCCTGTCCGTGCTGACGGGGCACGACGGACCGGTGAAGTGCTTGGCGGTGTTGTGATGATGGAGGACAAGGGAGCATCGGGGAGGAAAGGAGACGAACGGTGGGTGGGGTGTACAGTGGGAGCCTGGATAAGTCGGTGAAGGTTTGGAGCGTTACGGGGCAGAACCTGGGGACAGGGCAGCAGCTCCCGGATTTCGACTCCATCCCATCGGATGGCAGCTTCTCTTCTTCAACCCGACCCAACAACAAAAGGTAATTTCTTCACTTGCGGGTATGCCAGCATTTCTCCAAGTGAAACAAACTTAATGCCACCAGCCAAAAGCATGTATTTTAATTTTAACAGTATATATATATGCACCCACCATCAGCCTGCAGAAAATGGGAATCAACAACTTTGCGCTTCATTTTTCTTTGTATGACTGCATCTGATACAATCATATGTATGCATGTCAAACCTCAGGTGTAATTCTTTTGCTTTCATTTCACGGGTTAATGAATTGACCCTTTCTTTATTTAATTTACTGGTTAAAAAAAAACGATGTTTATACAACTTGATAAGAATCCCAGTGACCACGGCCTGAATCTCAGTGACCACGGCCTCCAAATTTCTTTCCTTATACGTCAAATCCGGTTATTATTTTAATATCCATACTGAAGTTCACAAACAGATACGTGTGTAGTAACATACGAGTGCATCGTTCACAGCCATTGATACATTTTATATGGAACTATATATATCCGGGAAAAGAAGATCAAATATCACGTCCAAGAAGACTCAACTTATTTCTTTCTTTTCCCCCACAAATGCACATGTGAAATGCACCTTGTTGTATTGTATAACAATTTTGACACTACACTGTGCAAACAGCAGCCAGATTTAGGGTGTGCGCGTGTGTGTTTCTTTTCTTTTTGGCCCAAACACACACTTAGCGCGTATAGGAAAATATAGTGGTTTATACAATGTGACAAGGATTTGGTATTGTTTGCAACTTGTGATGAGCTTGGACCTACAGAGATGTGCAGACCCATACAAACAGTGTTTTTCTAGAGCCCAAATCGCCTCCGCAGAGGTAATAAAATAAATGAGTAAAATTCCCTTTTTCTACCATTAACTTATGTGCGTGCTTCTGGGTCTTGATCAATGTGGAGCCTACGAGAGTGGCTTCTTGTACCTCTTGTTGATTGTGGGACGTCAGTCCACTTAAATGGCCACTTCTGTTACCAACTGAGTTCAGGTCTAAACCAATAGGACGAACTGGATCGCCCCCTTCCAGCATTCTGAGGATCTACAATAAACGGAAGCAATGTCAGTCCATGACTTGTCTCTTTGAATCAAGCAGATTCTTTTTGTTTTTCTCTTGAGAATTTCTACTCTATGTTCTTAGAACCCAATTTCATCGAATAATTTAAATACTCAGACGCACCTTCGACATTGGGGTCTGGCATCAGGATCTAAACGTAGACACAAGGAAGCAGCTCGGGCCATTGCTTGTAACTGAAGATTAAATTCCTGTGACCCCTCAAACTCCAAGCATGGATTCAGAACTTGGAGGTTTTCTAAAATATGATTGGGTTCTAACATGAGCAAGGAGTGAAAGAATTCGGAAAGAAACGAGGGTCCGTTATTATGTGCCACTCACTAATTCTTCGACCTGTTTATCAACTCTAACAGGACAGTTCCAAATGCATACACATCTACTTTATATGTAAGATTTCCAGCGTCAAGATACTCCGGCGCAAGATACCTGAAAGAGCCCCACATGAGAATCAAATATATAAAATGATAGCTTGATGACTGCGTAAACAGAACAAAAAAGTACCCTGAAGTTCCAATCCCTCGATCACCAGCATTCATATTCCATTCCGACTGCCATCTTGCAAGGCCAAAATCCGCCACCTAAATGCGCAGAAAATTATTAGATTTATTACTTGCTATAATTTCTAGATATTCGTTCAGTAATATACAGCTAGCAAGTATTGGCAAAGCATTGAGCCAATTGTAAGGAGTCGCTATTTATATGATGAAAAGAGCTCCGCCATCACTTCTGAAAGCAAACTTGCGCGTTTATGATAATTTTCTCAACCGACTCTTGCAACAAAATGATTGGGGATAAAACTCTAACATTGAAAAAGGAAAATAATTGATGGTAAGAGATTCGGGATGTGTTGTTTCGAAACTACAAGATCGCAAAATACAGAGGCTTCGGAAATGATGAGCCGCGCGAAATTACCACAGGCTCAAAATCATGGGTTAAGAGGATATTCCTCGGTCGAAAGTCTCTGTGCACAATACAGCCCACTCTACAATCCTCATGAAGATAGCGTAGGCCTCGGGCAGCTCCTATTGCTATCTTTAGGCGCGAGCTCCAGTCTAGAGCTCCTCTGTTCTTTCCTCCTGCAATATACAGTACATAAACAACTTAGATTTCAGCATTCAATTGTCGAAGAGGACTTAATCATGTAGAACTGCAAAATTTTGGATTTTGTGAGCTGATATTTCGGTGATTAACTGAAAAGAAAGGAGCTGGTACAAACCATGCAGATAGAGTTCTAAGGATCCATTGCATATGTACTCATAGACTAGTATCCTCAAATCGCCTTCTACGCAGAATCCTATCAACAGCACAACATTTCTGTGTTGTGCGCAGCTCAATACTCTGACCTCCCTACAGAAATCAAGATCTGCTTGAGAGCCACTAAACTTTAACTGTTTCACTGCAACGGCCTGGCCATCTCGTAGCACTCCCTTGTGAACTATCCCAAATCCACCTTCGGCCAAAAAATTGATATCTGAAAACATACCAGTGGCTTCCTCTATTTCTCTGTAATGAAAGCGTCTAGGAGGTTTTCCAAAAACTGGTGCTTTGTTTTGACAGTGTGAGCATAGGGGAGGAGGTACTGAGGAAGTTCTATGCAGGAATGTTATCCTTGATGCCAGATTTGGCGATATAATTTTCACTTTGAGCTTGTTTATGTCCTACTTCATCACTCCAGATCTCCTGATCACAATGTACAAATCTTTCAAGTAAAGTTTTAGAAGCACTAGATTTAGATCTTAGACTAATTCTAGTGCTTTCTGTTATTTGAAGCTTCTTATCGGCAAGGTGATTTGAGGACTCCAAACCACACGTTTCTCATCACTAGCCACAGATGATACCGCGGATTTGGTCAAAGGGAGAGTCCTTTCCCTGTCCGATTCAAAGGCTAATGGTGCCTGGTCGTCGAAATTTTTTGGTTCACTGATTGGTATCTGTTTCTTTCTCTGTGGACCCTGACCCTCGAACAGAGGATTTTGTTCATATATCAGGAAAAAAGAAGTCAGTTTGTCAGAAGATGACACTGAATTTGCTAAGGTGGATGTTGTATCAGAAGTAGCTACTTCTTCAGGCTACTGACGGGGGTGGAGGGCTTCAATCGGTGACGTCGTAACCTTTCAATATCTCTTTCTGGGGAAGAGGCTGCAGAAAAGGTGGGGCTTTGGAATTCATCAGAGACCCTAAATTAAGCCTCAAAACCTTTGGCTGTGAACCACTCATCAACACGATATTACATTGGAGTTCATCCATGCAGTGCTTCACCTCTTGTTTCAACTTCCTGTTTCAGAAGCGGCAAAAACAATTAACTAATATTTCATTCGGGCTTAAAAGTAATAAGATGCGATTATTCAGTCCTAACAACTCAGAAATCAAAGAGAATGTTCCTCAAGTATGTCTTTGGGAGTCCCTTTTGCTGGTCGAAATGTCTTTGGTTTTGTTAAATTCCACTACCCTAGTGTGAATCTGATGAGGCCATTCTCAACGGGGCAATATTGTATTCTCTAAGACATCCTCTTCACTACAAAATCCTCATTTTGGATTGTAAGGTAAGAGTCGATCAGCAATAGCCATTTCACGGTGTCTTGTCCTATTTGTATGGCATTGACTGATGGGATCATAACCAACTTGCAAGCAGCTAAATAAATTGAATAGCTCAGAAAAAGAAAAATACTTTTTTCACGTTTATTACTTGTCCAGTATGACCCAATTAGACCCGCTACATCTTGCTTCAGTTTGCCACCGCACCACTAGGCGTACCCCCCACCACCTTGACCTTCACCCTCACCTGTATTCACCCAAAAATTACAAACAGTAAATTCAACAAGCGAATATATCCTCATAACAAAACCGTAGTTAATCATTATTTTCTCGCCCGCGATGTTCAAGAGGTCTATTTTTAAAACATTATATATGACTATTTCCCGACCAGCAATATTTTAAAACTGTAGTTCTATTTTCTTGGAGGGAGGAAAGAGAATGAGAGAATAAGCTAATTCAAAACTTCCAAAAAGTGATGAATATTAAACTAATTCCCGTGAGATAAGTGCTTACCTTTGTTGTATTACTCCTCCGGTCCTAATTATAAGACCCAATTGACTTATTGAGGAGATTAAGGAAGTAAGTTAAGTGGTTATTTATAATATAAGTGTTGTCATTCCTAAAATCCTTGCTAATTAAATATATTGGCTAAAACTATTATTATTAAAAGGATATCTTGGAAAAAAATGCATAAATATAAAGACACTGATTGGGTCTTATAATTAGGACCAAATAAAAAGTTAATTGGGTCTTATAATAAGGACCGGAGGAGTATACTATTCTTCTATTTCACACTCACGTTAATAACGTCCTAACGTAATATTAATTTCTGAGCTTCTTACACTGAGCAAAACACTAATTTTATATATATATATATAGAAGTATACACTACCTAAATATCAAATGAAATGACTCGTGTGTGTGTGTGTATTCTGAGCTTATTACACAGAGCAAAACATTTAAATTTAATCATTTATAATTAATTTTTTATTAACTTCAATTTAAGTATCGATTATGATCATCACAGCAGGAATAACTAATTACTATTAAATATCTTCGCTTGTTCTGTTGCGTCCGTACGTTATAATCCTTTTCAAAATTTCACCTTTTTTTTTTTGGCAATCACTGATGATATTTATCTTTGAAAAAAATTGAGGGGATTCATGAAAAATAATTTTCTTGGTGAAGTTATTTAATGAAATGATCATGAAAAGTCTTTCCCAACAAGATGACACTTGATCCAAAACAACAAAACTACATATTTTGTTATGATAAATGAAGCTTATAGCAGATCTTTAAGGCATCGTAAAGCATATGGCAAATATTGCTTAAACAAATAAATGAATCACTCGTCAATTATGATTGTCAGAGAGAATATCGGGATTACGAAACTCAAGGTAAAGATGAAAACTCAATAGTTACTACTTATTCCCATTATTTTTATAAATAAATAATCGTCAGATTGAAAACTCATTTGAATTCGATTATAAATTAAAATTGAAATTTGTAATGTTGATTGGAAACGTACATAGAAATCCGCTAATTGCTACTCCTCCGGTCCTTAATATAAGACCCATTAACTAATTTGATTAGTTAAGGAAGTTAGGTAAGTTAGTTAATTATAAGAAAAGTAACACATTTTTCCTAAAAACATAATAATGTTTCTTAATACCTCATCTCCCTCTTCTACTTGATTATAGTTAAGGGATATTTATAGGGGTAATTTAGAGAAATTGATAAATATGAGAATGGGTCTTATAATTAGGATCAAACTAACTCAGAATTGGGTCCTATATAAGGACCGGATATTATGGTTGTTATGGAATTTTCCTTGAAACATATACTACTATCATTTACTTTAAAATTTACGATAATTTTATGCATGTGCAATAATTGATCTATATATACACGCATCGTTTTTAACAATATCGTGGGCACATGCGAAGACCGACTTAACAAGCTAATACAGCCTGGACCTGGAGGAGATCCGAAGCGGTCTCTATCACGTCGCTGATCAATTTGAGGGACAAAGACCAGGATTTGCTCCCAATCTCCTTCCAAAAATAAAAATAAATAAATAGATTGATAATGGTATATTAACATACTTTTATGATTATAGGTCGTTTTTAGGTATTCAGCCTAATTATGATCATAATTTTATAAAATTTTTAGGCAGAGAGAGAGTGTGTGTGAGAGAGGAGAGACGACGCTGCAAATAGACATTATGATTATTAATAGGCCACTAGATATAATCGTATTTTGTTCGTTGGCAAAAAAGAAAATCGTAACTTTTAATTTAATTTTTACACTGAATATGAGCTCTAATAAGTTTCGTAAAATAATTTTCTGCAGACTTGTGCATATAAAACCGCCGTTTTTTTCCGCACAAGGAGAAGCCACGTGGCCGTTGTTAATTAATTACCGTCTTAAACCCAACTAAGACGTTTCCTTGTGTGTGATGACACGTTTACGTGAATGTCTAGCAGGGGCAGCAATCTGAAAGATTGGGGTTGGTAATGGTAGATACCTTTACCGGGTAGTCCACAACCTATCATCACATATAAAGAACTTAAAATTTTTGTTTCGGTAAATTGCCAAGTTACCTCAGTCTGATTGTGCAACTGAAGCACCATCTGCGCACAAGACTCGGAGATTTCATGAATCCGATCCGGCAATTTTCCCGGCGTCCATTCGTGCAATCTCCTGCCAATCTCGAAAAGGCCAGAATCTTCTGCCTGTAATGAACATCCAATATACAAATGTAATTATCCAAAGCCATCGCCGTAACCATGCAATTATAAAAAGCCTAGTTCATTCAAATTTGAAGCAGAACAAGGAGGCAGACACTATCATTTGATACTGGATGAATTCAATTGAAGAGCTGGGAAAACGGCAATATATTTGGAATTTAGCGAGGGATTTCTGACCATACCAGATTTCTCGCCACAGTACACAGGGAGCAGCGTGATGCAGTCACTGGAGCGAACGACATGAGTGAGTGCCCAGGTCAATGCTGTCTTGGAGATCGCCCTCTCCGCCTTCACGGCCACCAGAACTTTATTCGATGCCGCAGACACGGTGGCTCTATGCCTCGCGCTCCTCGAACCGACAATTTCCTCCCTCAACATCGTCGTTCCAGGTCCAGATTACCGGCGAAATCTCCAGCCGGAAAGTGTGGCAGAAGATGGAAGTGGAAATGTTTGGGCGCCTCACGTATGACTTGCGTTTCTTGAGACGACGTTTGATCGTTACATAACTATAGAGACCTGAAGGCTCTATTGGAATTAGTCGACCGCAGTTAGTTGACTTAACCAGAGTTAATTAAGTAGTCACTTGTTAGAGGTCTATTGTTCGTGACGTAGCAGCTGGTGTCGTCGTTTCAAGATCCCAAAATATAGTCATACGATGTGTGCCAGAATTACTGCTAACATTGAATTTAAATATGTTGAAATCATATTAATTGTTATGGGAGTATTAACAATTGATATTATTACAGGTGATGAATGCGAGAAGCCAGTAGTGTATAATGGCCGACGTGAAAACGTTGTCGTTGGAGAAGCTCTGGGTCCCGGGGGGGTCCTGGGGGGCATGTAAAGGCAATTGAAGGATTGGGGGTAGTTGTCCGAGCAGGTGGGGGTGGTGGGTTGTTAGTTTGGCCAGCCCTTCATGTATATTAATTTTGTCAGCAAGACAATAATAAAGACCATGTACACTGTAGAGCATCTTGTTACCCACCTTTCATTTCATTTTTTTTTTTTTGGGGTCGGTCAATCAATCACCGTCCAAATTGTTTCGTCTATTATTATAGTGCGGCTGATTACTTGCAGAGTGAATGAATGGACCGTGCACGACCTTAATTAAATAATTGAATGAAGAAAACACAAAAATTGATCGTGTTATTAGTATATTTTTGTTATCATATGGAGCTCAGTAATAGCGCGTCCCAGCGCTGGGGTCTGGGGGCCATCATGGTGGATAAGGATGCATGTTTCAGCAAAAATTAAAGAAGAAAATAACATTGATATTTTTATTACATTTGCTAAGTACGTACGGTATTAACTTGAAAGTAAAATAAGGGCAAGCCCCTGGTAACTGTGGGTCGGTGTGAGGGCAATTTTTGGTTTCTTATTTGAGCAGTTTCCATTATTGATGATCAGTTGCATGTGCGTCAGAGTTACAGATGGAAAGAGGAGGGAAGAAGCAGCAGGCGGTGCAGGGTAATTTATGAGGCATTGGTTTGGGGAAGTTTTGCAACACAATGTGGTTGGGAGTCGTGATGCCACATTGAATGGGGATCAACTACCAACGAAGGACCGCCTTTGTGACGGATCATGAAAGGGCCATCCCATTACGTGGATGGAGCAAAACTAGTTACATTCTTCTTTCTTCCATGTCTATCCATAAAATAATAAGCATAATTATAACTGCACTACGTCAGTCAATTGCCATGTGTTCTTCTCGAACTGCCTCACATCATTATTATAACAAACCCTACATAATCTTGACGGAGACAATATAATAGCTAGAAGAGAGGAGGGCTTAGTGATGAGATTGAGGGTGTAAGTGGATCGATGAGCGCCACCAATCAAATTGCAAAGAGTAAAAGAGGGAAAAGGAAACCCCAATTTCAGAAACAGAATGTGGAATTTTGAGTTAAATGTGTCATCGTTATCGACTCATTATATTGCGCATTAAAAAATGACGCCTTAGTCTTGTCCGTGCACCTGTGTGTGCGCGCCACACTATTTGAAGCCTGAAAAATTAAGCTTACCCTCATCGCCCATTTGTTCTGTCTCCTTGTTTTTGGATTTCGCCCCCTTCCTAATAATATTGCTCAAAATGCTTTCCAAGAACAGTGCAATACTAATAAAGATATATGCTGATGATCAAATGCTCGAGTTATAAAAAGCCTCCGCTCATTAAAAAGCAAAACAGATAGATGATAAAGTTAAAAGCCCAAACGATCTAGCCCGTTCTTTGTCTCCATTATGCATAAAGATGAGGGGAGAGACGTGGCGTGAGGAGGACCCGAAGAGGCGAGGCTTTGATATTAGTGAGCCCAACCTGTTCTCGCATATCTGTTGGTTGGTTATCAGGAGTTGCAATATCAAAGCCATGCAGCAGATTGGCGAGTGTGAGTTGCATCATCAAGAGCGCAAATGAGACACCAGGGCAAATTCTTCTTCCTGCACCAAAGGGAATCAGTTCAAAATGCTGCCCTCTCAAGTCCAAATCTTTGTGAGTGTTTAGGAATCTGTCCGGCCTAAACTCCAATGGGTCTTCATACACACGTGGGTCCCGATGGATTTTTGAGAGGTTTGTCAAGAGATGGGTGCCCGAGGGGATGTGGTACCCTGCCACTGTGCAATCTTCCATAGATTCGTGCGGCAAGTTGAGTGGTGCGGCTGGGTACAAGCGCAGCGTCTCCTTCAGGATGGCTTCCAGATACGGCAGGTTCTTCAAGTCTGATTCTGATGCCAGCCTCTCTCCCCCCAACTTGTGTGTCGATTTCATCTACGGCCCTCTTTAGGACTTCGCGATTGTTCACCAGTAAAGACAGAGCCCAATTGAGCGTCCCTGTCGTTGTGTCCGTTGCCGCTAAAATTATTGCCTGCAAATTTCCCATGCCACCTTTTAAAACTGGCCTTGGTGAAAACCAGGCATCCACACAAATTAAATTATTCTGATGCCATCTATGTTTGCTTCTGCGTATGATAAACACACGGACACGCGCACGCACCCAGCTCGCAGCATGTATCTAATTAATTAATATCTTTATCTTTTTTTGGGCGGAAAATAATATCTTTATCTTATTCTTAATAAGGATAGGTAGATATATATAATTCTAAATTTCATTAATGAATTTTCGCTTATGACAATAATATCTCTTTTTTTAAAAAATAAAATAGAATATCATGAATGTATATGATGCGGACAAAACAAATAAAAAGCACAGAAGCATGAATTAGGATCTGAAAAACTTGTGTGGATGACGACTTTAAAATCCCAAAAAATAAACATTGAACATCGATAAAAAGAAAGAGGATTAGGACATATGTGAGAGACCGACCAGGCTTGTGGCCTTGATTAGAGTGATAGAGTCGCGGCCATCAATCGTTTCAGCTTCACCAGCAATGGAAAGAAGCACATCCATGAAGTCGTCGTGCTTAGGCTGGGCTTGCCCTGAACCGGAGCCCCTTTTGCGTGTGTGTTCATCCAACCAAACTGAATAAATTGTTCTAATTCGTTTGCCGTCTTCTTCATGGCCTTTTCTTGGCCGCCCAAATCCAGCCACCTCATATACGGCAACGCATCTGATATCACGAATGCTCCGCTCAGGTCGAAGAAATCCCTCAATGTTTTCCGAATCCTTTCATTCCCTTCGGTCTCAAGAAATCGTTTTCCGACGACCATTCTATACACAACATTTAAGATTATGTCTCCGAACCATTTCTTCATCTCGCATGACAGAGGCACCGCTTCTAGATTCTGATCGCTGCTGTTGTTTGAACTCTGCCCAACGATCGTAGGTTTCCTTCATGGATGACTTAACCTCGGACTCTCTCACGTGTCTGAGCATCTCGAGGCGATGGTTGGAGAGGACCTCCAGCGTGGCAATCTTGCGCACCTGACGCCAATAATCTCCGTAGGGACTGAAGCCGATCATGCTGAAGTTATAGGCCATGACTTCGGCAGCCAAGAATTTGGGACGGCTAGCAAAGGCTCTATCGTTTACAGTGAAAAGTTCCTTGGCAATCTCCCAACTGCTCACAATCAAGGTTGGGTGAACACCAAGCCTTACGGTGAAGATTGGTCCGTATTTGTCGACCATGTTGCCCAAGGTGATGTGCGGTGGGTCTTTCCCGCCTAAAAGGTGGAGGTGCCCAATCACAGGCCACGCACCGCCGGCTTCCGGTGGTGGTTTTCTAGCCGTACCGTTGTTTCTACGATGGCTTCTTGATATGGAGAAAAGAAGGTAGAGAAAGAGCAACAATCCAAAGAAGGTAAAGGGAGTGACTGATTGCTTGGAGATTGTCAGGTCCATGGTCGTGGGTATAATCTGGGATCTGGTGCTGTGTATGGGTATGTTGTAAATGTTGAATGAAGCAGATGGAGAACAGGGCGGCTACTGATATGCTGATTGTTGATAAAACTGAAGATAAAATGAAAATAAAAAGAGAGAGTTGGTCCGCCGTATTTGGTTGTCGAATTCCATTTTCGTCCCGCAACTCGGCGCAGGTTTGGGTAAAAGCCGGAGGTCTTAAGCGTGCAGAACCGGAGCCACGAGGGAGAATATGGGGCCCACTTCGTTACTGGCTGGCATGTCTTACGTATGGTGTTCCGTGAGTGTTCTTTTTTTTCCTTTTGTTAATTCATAGTCAAGGAAGTTTTTGATTACTAAAAAAAGTGTTTTTCAAAAACACTTCTCTATAATATTAAATTTTCATATATTTATTTGTATATTGTATAAATATTTTTAAAATTGTGATTTTGTTTCTGCCTAAATACTCTTAAGATAAAAATGATCTTGATTTTGAAAAAGGATAATTATATCAAGGATACATGCTTAATTAATTATTTGTATTTTTATCTTTAGTTTTCTTATATAAAAAGGATAATTGAGCTCAGGATAATTATGCTTGAAATATTTTATAAATATTATCTTGTTTTAAGTTAATAAAAAGCTAGATCACTAATTTAAATATTTTATAAAAATTTGTTAGGTTGGTTGTTTATAATAAATGTGTTTTTTTTTCTCAAATACCCTTGTTGATAATGTATATTAATTAAAACTACTATTTGATAGAACAGTTAACATGTGTAATTATTACGATGACTACTTTAAAAAAATAAATAAATATGAGAGATAAAATAAATTATGATCTTATATTTAAGATCAAATTGAAAGTTAAACTAAGACTTATATTAAGAAACAGAGGTAATATATTACATCTTATATTTAAAAACAAATCAAAAATTAAATTAGGTCTTGTATTAATAACGGAGGTAGTATATCATAATATATTTTTTTCACATGTTATATCTCACACGCATATTATTTTTTTGGAAAAAAAATTAATTTATAGAACCTATCCTAACTTCTCTAATCTGAATTTAATATTTAAATTAACTTTGAGTCGTTGTTTGTACAATGAACTTACTATTACTTGTAGAAAAAAAGCCTAATTAGTGTCCGATTGGAATTTGTCAGCCGCAATAGTGTGTCACACCGCACGCCATCTCCCGCATCTTCCGTCGTTTTCATGTGTTTGTTGGCACCCCTAATATCCTTACAACGAATTCAATTCAATATTTTGGGTGGTGATAAACATTAGGACGCGACCATAATCTAAAACCATATATTTCAGGTAAAAAATTGATGATCTTCAGGCCCAAGAAAAGGGTAAAAAGATGATGGTCCATGTATAGAAGTCCTATTTACTTATTTTCCAAACAAATTCTCTTATACAACTTCCAAATCATTCACTCCTCTCAATCAACCATCAGCATTACATATAAAATTTATGTTGTAAATATCAATTAATTATTGTGCAGGGAGACAATTAGACTTAGATTCTTCAATAAACTAATAACAAGAATGTGATTTATTCATAACAATAATAATGAAACTTGGCAAAAAATATGAGAAAATTCCAAAAAAATGAGTCAACATTCTAAATAAAAATTATTACAAAAACATATTGTCATTTACTTTTCAAATGTAGTCATGTTCGTAACGAATATAATAACCAATACTTATATGAAATTTTAAAATTTGACGGTTATTTTTTAGGGATTTTCTCAAAGAATATATACAATAGGCCAAATAATGAGTCACGAAAAGCTTCCACTCATTAATTAGATATTTATTCAAACTTAAAAAACAGGTCCATATAATAAAAGCCAAAGCTAGTTGGTTCATATATTACTCTTCCGGTTCTTAATATAGGACCCAATTGTTGAGTTGGTTTGGTCCTAAATATAAAATCTATTCTTATATTTATCAATTTTCTCTAAATTACCCCTATGGATACTCCCTCAACCATAATCAAGTAGAAGAGAAAGAAGAGGTATTAAGAAAGATGATTATGGTATTTTACGAAAAATGTGTCACATTTCTTATAATTAACTAACTTATCTAACTTTCTTAA
The DNA here is from genome assembly GCF_004799145.2 of Neltuma alba. Taxonomy (NCBI): domain Eukaryota; kingdom Viridiplantae; phylum Streptophyta; class Magnoliopsida; order Fabales; family Fabaceae; genus Neltuma; species Neltuma alba. The sequence continues at coordinate 228,559 of NW_021635513.1, read as the reverse complement.
TCTAATCAAATTAGTTAAATTAATCTTATATTAAGGACCGGAGGAGTATTATTTTTTTCTCCGTCAGCCATACAGGTGAGGGGATGAGAGACGAGGAGCAAGACGAACTTGGGACGGCTAGCAAAAACTCTGTCGTTCGCGGTGAAGCATTCCTTGGCAATCTCCCAACTGCTCCCAATCAGAGTTGGGTGAACCCCCAGCCTCATGGTGAAGATTGGTCCATATTTGTCGGCCATCTTGCCTAAGCTTATGTGCGGTGGCTCTGGCCCCGCCTAAGAGGTGGAGATGCCCTATCACTGGCCACGCGCCGCCTGCTTTCGGTGGCGGTTCTCTACCCGTAGAGAAAATAATCATCAAATAAAAACAGTAAATAATAAAATTAAAAATAATAAGTGACATTTTTCCATGGTATTTAAATCAAATCAAACTAGCCGGTTCAAACTAGAAACCAACAAACCACCATTTCAGACTAGAAATCAGGAAACCGCTGTTTGTCCTGTCTGATTTTTTTTCCAAAATCAAAGAAAATTAGTCCAAAACAAGCCGTCTTGGATCAGTGTGACTCAAACAGAATCAGGGTAACCCCTGGATTAGCGGGTTATTTTATTTGTCTCCCCCAAACTGTGACATCACTCCATTACCAGAAGAAAAAGACGAAAGCTTACAGAAAACCGAGTGAGAGAGAGAGAGAGAGGCATGTGCGAGCGAAGAACAAACTGGAAGGAAAAAATGAAAAATTATTTAGAAAGAGAAGGAGAACGATGAGAGAAAGAGAGAGAAAATGAGAAACCAACCAAGTCTGCGCAGAAGATGAAAAAAGACAAGGAGAGGAGAAATAGAAACGGAAGAAAATAGGTAAAGAAAGAGGGCTTGTATGTGGGAGCTGGTTGAACCTAATATTATCAATGTCAAATCTGTTCCTACACTGAGAAAAGACAAAGTTGAAAAGCTGCATAGAGAGATTGAATGCATACAAAATTAAATTTTCAATCCTGATTTTCCGTTTAGTTTAATTGCTTAGTTGATAATAAATTAATTATATTGAATGCATAGGTATAATAATACGTCTCAAGTAAAAAAAAAAAAAAGGTATAATAATAATATTCTTCATGTCCTAAATATAAGACTCTTTTTATAGTATGTATAGATGTGTTATATTTAGGACTGAGGAGTATATGTTTAAGAGATACCATGTAGTCCTTACTCTGACCCAAAAATTCTCTATATTCCAATTTTTTAACAGTTTATTTTTAAACAAAATAAAGTTTATGTATATTATAAATTATTTAAAATCAAAAGATTTTAAGGATGTACATTTTTATTAATAAAAAGTTAAAAATTTGTTAATTTTAGTACTTTTTTTATTATTTAAAATTGTTTATATTATGATTATGCTCTTATATTACTTCTCCGAGCTTATATTTAGGATTGAAGATATTATTTTATCTAAAATATTTACTATACAACTAAAACTTACATTATTTTAGTTATGATGTATCTGATCTTAGTTTGACTTCATCTAACGTACTGATGTTTAACTTACCTCTCTGCCGGTTTATTTTATATATATATATAATATACTCTCCGGTCCTAATTATAAGACCCAATGACTTATTTGAGGAGATTAAGGTAAGTTATGGTTATTATAATAAATAAGTATTCCTAAAATTCCTTGCTAATTAAGTATATTGGCTAAAACTATATTATTAGAAGGATTATTTTGATACATAAATATATAGAAAATGGATTGGGTCTTATATTAGGACCATGGAGTATATATATTAACGGTTGTGTATGGAATTTGTTGACAGGGAATCAGAATTTGGCCGTATCCTCGTATGGTCAGCACAGAATTCCGCCAATGCGCCTTTCGGCGCAGGGCACCTTATGCACAAATCATCCACATGCACGTGTCCTCTTCGAAGCCGCATGGCCCTGATTTCTTGGCAATTATCTTATTCATAAGTCGCGTGATCATTATCACAGTACAATAGTACATAAATAAATTAATGATAAAAAAGTATGATTATTAAATTATATGTAATTGATGATCTCAGTGACAAACATGTGACCATTGGGCATTTATCTATAAAAGACGATGTAACTAGCTTGCATTTTATGGGAAAAATTACTATCAAACTGTCAAATAATCGGATACTCATATATCATGACATTATGATCATACGAAAGAAACAAAAAGTTATTAAAAGCCTCATATTGACTTGTTCTGCTCTTGGCTTCGCTAGACTACATATCCTATATTACATGCTAGTTTGGTTATATGTTGAGAGAGAAAAGACGAGAGGTGTTTATTTATTAATAGTGCATGTCTCAAGTATACCGATATATGCAGCTAACATGCAGGTGCTATCATTATTGCTTGATCCTCCCTTAATGTCTGGTTTTATCCGTAGAGATGAGGAGGGAGACGTGGGGTAAGAAGCACATCAAGTGGTGAGGCTTTCATGCTGGTGAGCCCAACTTGTTCTCGCATGTCCACTGGTTGGTTATCAGGGCTTGCAATATCAAAGCCATGCAACAGATTAGCAAGCGTGAGTTGCATCATTAGGAGAGCAAATGAGATTCCAGGACAAATTCTTCTGCCAGCTCCAAAGGGAATGAACTCGAAATTCTGGCCTCTTAAGCCTAAATCCTTGTGGGTACTGAGGAATCTCTCTGGCCGAAACTCCAGTGGATCTTCAAATACTCGTGGGTCTCGATGGAGTTTTGAAAGGTTGGTCAAAAGACGCGTGCCAGAGGGTACGTGATAGCCAGCCACAGCACAATCTTGCACAGATTCGTGCACCACACTTAGTGGTGCGGCTGGGTACAGACGCATGGTTTCCTTGATGATTGCTTGAAGATAAGGCAGGTTCTTGAGGTCAGATTCCACCACTAATCTTTCTCTCCCAACCTGCGTGTCTAATTCATGCACTGCCTTCTTTAGGACTTGAGAATTGTTTAGAAGTAAAGATAGAGCCCAAGTTAGTATCACTGCTGTTGTGTCTGTCGCAGCCAAAATCAGGGCCTGCAAGTTTCCCATTCAACTTTCAATTTGGCAAAGATTAGCCCAAGTGAATGGAAACCAGGCAGCGTATGAGCACACATATAGAAGTATTTCTTTCGTTGGAAGCTGGCCTTCGAAATTTGCAATTCATAAATTGAATGCTGCTATTTGACATATCAAGTTTTTTTTTGGAAAAACTAACTTGCCAATCCTTATATTTTTCTTCAATTTTGAATTAGATCCTTGTATTTTTTTTTTCTTTTTATCCCATCCTTACTATTTGCTCCGTTAGTGGTACGAGTCCTTCTGTTTGTGATACTTTGGATCTGCCGTTAGTTTAACTTGATTGGAGGTGACATGGCAATTTTAATTTTTTTGAGTGAGCAACCATCTTCCTATCTCAGCCTCCGTCGATCTCTCTCCCTCCTCTCCGCTCACTTCCCTCCAACCAACACTATCATCTCTCTTTCTCTCATGGTTTGTGTTCTCTCTCCCACCATCATAGTTTTTATCTCCTCTTCAAGAAGCTTCACAGTGTTTCAGATGATGGGGGGATAAGTATGAACCCTCTAGTCGAAACTCCATTTCTAGTGGCTCATAGTCTAGTGGCGAGGATAATTCCTTGCAACAAAGAGCAATTGACGAGGTGGAACCACGTGAATTTGGTAGAAGATTGATTCAACAGCAGTCCTCTTGAAATGATACTCTTATTTGGATTCGAAGGGAACTTGGTGTCGGAGAGAATGGTGATTTAGTTAGCGACGGTGACGCCGTGGCTGTAGCACCAAAGGGGAAGCGGCGGTAGTTTGTGGAGGAAAAAGCCATCACCTTTCTGATCGTTTGGAAATGCCAGAACGCTCTCATTTAGATACAGCAAAGGGATGCAGTTGTTAATCACTTGCAGGCGAGCATTCTTCGCTTTGTCAAAATCAAGCAGGGGGTCATAAGATGGAGGAGGAGGAAGCTCATCTCTATGAGCCGGCTGAGGTGCGGCGACCGGGAAGTATTGCCGTCACTGGAGGGGATAAAGAAGGAAAAGGCAGAAGCTCAAGAGGAGATAAAAATTATGATAGTGGGAGAGAGAACACAACCGATGAGAGAGAGATGATGGTGTTGGCTGAGAGGAAGTGAGTAGAAGAGGGAGAGAGATCGAGAGAGAGGCTAAGATGGAAAGATGGTTGCTCACTCAAAAAAAAAAAAAGCCACTTTACTTCCAGTCAAGTGAATCTAACGGCAAATGCAAAGTCTCACATATAGAAGGACTCAGACCACTAACGGAACAAACAATAGGAATGGGATAAAAAAAAAGTGCAAGGATCTAATTCAAAATTAGGTAACATTATAAGCACTAGCAAATTAGTTTTTCCAAAAAGAAAAAAATTGTAAGGATCTAATTTAAAATTAAGTAACATTATAAGGACTAGCAAATTAGTTTTTTTTTTTTTTACCAGCAACATATCAAGTATTTTGGATGGACCCCAAGTGAAGAAAAATAAAAGAATATAATTCAGTTAATTACATGCACGGACACGGATCCCCTAAGTTACTAATTTTTGTCTGTATTGATAATTGATTTATAAGTTAACACTAGTTGACTAATTTGAGTAGATTAAATAAATTTGTTAAATTAGTTACTTATAATAAATATATGTTGTCTTTACACAAAAAAAATATGTGTTGTCTTTATTAAAATACTATTTGATAAAATATGTAATATATACAATTACTATAGAGACTATTTTAAAAATAGATAAATATAAAAAATAAAATAAAATAAAATCTTATATGTAAAATTAAATTAAAAATAAAACTATTTTTTTATGTTAAGAATAAAAATAGTGTTACGTATACGGGCATTTGATGCTATTTGTCCGCTAACACCCCCCCCTCGGGGGCCCCCACTCCCCGGGGAGGAGCTTGAGTGGGTGTGCACGCACCTAGCTAGATAGAACTCCAATGAGTCAATGAGATGAGAAAAGTAAGTCGTCCTAACGTGAGTAGAAAAAACAATAAATTAAAGGACTGACCAGGCTTGTGGCTTTAATGATAGTATTAGCATCGTGGCCGTCAATCATTTCAGCCTCCTCAACCATGGAAAGAAGCACGTCCATGAAGTCACCGAGCTCAGGCTCGGCTTTCCCTGAACCGGCGTCCCTCTTGCGTCTGTGTTCATCCAACCAAAACTGAATAAATTGGTCCAACTCTTTGGCCGTCTTCTTCATGGCCTTCTCTCGGCCATCCAAATCCAGCCACCTCAAATACGGCAACGCATCTGATATCACGAATTCTCCCATCAGTTTGAAGAACTCCCTCAGTGCTCTTCGTGCCGTTTTGTTCTCTTCAGTCTCATCTAAGCGTTTCCCCGCGACCATTCTAAGCACAACACTAAAGGTTATATCTCCAAACCATTATCTCCAAACCATTTCTTCATGAATGAAAGAGACACTGATTGCGAATTCCCACCGCCTTCATTATTCTTCGACTCCATCCAACGGTCGTACGTATCTTTCATGGCCGACTTAACCTCGGACTCTCGCACATGTTTGAGCATCTCTAGGCGATGGTTGGAGAGGACCTTGAGGGTGACTATCTTGCGAATGTGACGCCAGTAGGGTCCGTAGGGACTGGTGCCGAACATGCCGCAGTTGTAGCCCAAAATTTCGAAGGCTAAGATTTTGGGACGGCCGGCGAAGGCTCGGTCGTGTACGCTGAAGCATTCCTCAGCAATCTCCCAGCTGCTCACAATCAAGGTTGGGTGAACCCCGAGCCTTAGGGAGAAGATTGGTCCGTATTTGTCGGCCATCTTGCCTAAGGCTATGTGCGGTGGCTCTGGCCCGCCTAAGAGGTGGAGGTGCCCAATCACAGGCCATGCGCCGCCTGCTTCTGGTGGTGGTTTTCTGGGCGTAGTTTTGTTTCTGCGGCTTCTTGATACGGAGAAGATAGCATAGAGAAAGAGAAAGAATCCAAGGATGGCAAACGGAAGGGTTGATTGGGTGGAGACTGTCAGGTCCATGGCCACGGTATCTCTGGTGCCGCTGAGTGGTTATGGCTCCCTGCAAAGTGAGGATGAGAGAGACCGCTTTGAAATGATGTCATGCTTAAAGAAGAAATCTCTTAAATAATTAAAAAATCAGAGTACTAACAAAATGGAGGACCACATGGCCGGGGGCACCTCACATGCTAATTTTTAATTTTGTTTTAAATCTAAAAAATTGTGGACCAACTGACAACTGTCCCGAAAAACAAAGATTATTGTAATGTTTAGTTTAGATATTAGGTGCCTGTTGGGGGAGGGTTTAAGAAATTCTTGATAAGCATGTTTTATGTAACTCAAGGTAAAATTTTTCTCACATGTTTGTCTTATATTTTGTAAATCCTTATTAAAAAATTATTTATAAACTACTTATAAGCTATTTCAAACAGTTTTTAGATCTTGTATTGATTGATCCGGAAAAATGTTATATACTCTATCCTCATATTTGTATCCTTTTTTTTCTCAAGAAAACGAAAAGCAATGCAATATATGTCATATAAAACCTAACCTTACATTTCCATTCTGTTTCATTATTACCTATCTCTCTCTCTCTCTTCTTTTTCACCTCTCTGCTCTCTTTCATCAAGTAGCTCCGGGTTTCAGTGTTTCAATTTTTAAAGCGGTTAATCTTGCCCGCGGCTTTCTTTGTTGATTTCTCAGTAGCCAAAAAAAGAAACAGTATTTTTGATAATAAGTTTTTGTTCTTTCCTTTTTTTTATTTCTGTTCTTTTAATGTGTCGTTCTCTCCTTCCTTTCTGTTTTTTTTTTCCTGTTCTATTTTTTCCCATTGTTTCCCCTTCACTTTCTTCTTCATATCTGACCGTCCGGTTTTTATCAGACTGTTCCGGTTTCCGGTCTAAATCTGGCTCCCAGCTCAAAAGGTGGTTTCTAAACGGTTGAAACCAGCTTAACCATTTAGACAGTCTAATGCTTCGAACCAAACCGGAAACGCGTCCGTCCAACCGTCCACTTGTTAGTTGTTTGAGAATAAGATTTAGAAGTTGATTCCATACTTATCATGGGGTACTTTTCTTAATTTAGGCTGTTTAGATTGTTTTAAATTTAATTTAAATGATTTTTTAAAAAGTTAATCCTTAACTAGCATTTTAAAAAAAAATTGTAGATTAAGGACTTTAAATCTTAGCTAGTAATGTTGAATTTTGAATAGATTATATTACAGTGTACAGGGATGAGTGCACCATGCTAATGATAGCACTAAAGCCGTCAGATTGTGACCACAGATATGGTGAATGTTTCATGTATTTTTTTGCAAATGTATAGTTTTCACTAAAATTAAAAGCATAATGAAGACGGTCTCAGTGCATTTATTTTAATTTTAAACGCACTGGCACGTGGCAGGTATTAATAATCACTTAATCAACAAACTCGACACTCGTTATGAATATTGTTTTTCTTGCAAGATTTATTGTTAAAAGAAACAAAGAAGTTGAAAACAAAACCACGTTAAGAAGCTCCAAGGGATCTCTTTGTTGAGAAGGCAGGTAAACAATGAATTCTGGATATATACGAGTATATATGGGGGAGCCTCTTTCTTCCAATAAATTAATACTACCTTCACTTTTTAATATAAAAGTTAGTGACTAATTTGAATAGATTAATAAAACTAGTTAAGTTAGTTATTTGTAATAAATAGGTGTTATTTTTTCTAAAATATCCTTATTAATTAAGTATATTGGTTAAAACTACTATCATTATAAGGACTAAGGACCACCTTAAAAAAATAGATAAACATGAAAGATAAAATAGATTGAGGTTTTATATTTATGACTAAAATAAAAATCAAACACGTTCTTATATTAAGAACGGGAGGTAGTACTGCTATAACAAGACTAACCATGTAAGACATTGGCCCCTTTAGTGAGAAGTAGAGCCGGTATTATAGGTTGAGTTCGCAGACTCAACCCACCTAGAAGTGAAGGGTTGGGTTGATGAAAATCAGGTTTGTTTTAGAACGGATCTTTTGAATCCATAACTACCAAGACCGAACCCGTGGCAGGCTAACCCACAGGGTTGGCATGCCAACCCGTTTTATTATTATTATTTTTAAATTTTTTCCCTCCCTTCAAATATAATTATGTTTACTCTTTTGATCCTTTATCTCATTCTTATTATTTAAAATTACCATAATGTAATATATCTTTTACTTTGTATTATGAATTTTACCTGTGGCAAAGTTAGTTGGGCAAAAAGAAGGTGATTCTACTTATGAAGCTTAACCAAATAATTTTACATCTTCATATCATTTGTCGAACTATATCAACATTGAATGATGGCTCATGGTTGAGCATTTGATTGTGATTTGTAATATTATGTTTGTTGTGACAACCGCTCTTTCAAAACCATTTTAGATTAAATCCAACAATTTATTTGAATGATTAACCATGATAGAAAAGAAGAAACCTTAAAATTTTAAAATCGCTATCATGGTTAAAAGAAATAAACTTATATTACGAGCCACATCAATCGTTCACTTGGGCCTTGGACTTTCAAAGTCCAGAAATATCATTCAATCGTTAGCCCAAACCAAACTTACACTTTCAAACACACGAACTGATAAAACATTTTAATATAAGTCATAGAGCCCATTAGTGAAAAATCAACACTATCAAATCAGTGTAATACGCAAAGTCTAAAATGTCTCGGACCTCCTCACGGCCCTATCATACCAGATAGTAGTAATTAAAAGTATTATTTTACATCATGATAGTAGATGAGCCCTATGTGGCAATATATAACAAGTCAACACATAGGACAAAAGCAGGGAGGCTATACAAGCTATAATAGCACACTATGCCTCCGGAGCCTTCCCTGATGGGCCACCACCTGAACTATCACCTGAAAATGTTAAACCACGGGGTGAGACAAACGCCTCAGTAACCAACTTTCCAACTCATCATACATACTAACACGTGCTGTGAGGTGTCAAGTGGGACAGTTATTAATTCTCGAGAACTATAGATATATCCATAGAAATATAATTTCAATCATCCAAACCCTCACTATGGGGGCCAACACACAAGCCACATAAGTCTATCCCTCACTCTGGGGGATCAATCAAACATATGGGCCTATCCCTCACTTTGGGGGACGAATAAGAAGCCACAAAGGCCTATCCCTCACTATGGGGGACGAAAAAGAAGAAGCCAACCAATGTGCACCAATGGCGGCCTTACCACGTGGTAGGATAGGACTCAATCCCAAAATCCAAATAACAACCAATCATTCACAATATAATAAAAATGTCTCAATCTTTTCTCAGTATAATCCATAAGATATAAATCATATATCTTTTCCAAACTTCTCAATCACAATTCCAAAAATCCCACAAGACAATTTTCATAGCTCAAAAGATATAACATATCTACTCAAGTTCCAAATATCAATATTATTCTAAAAATAGCAAAATACTCACAAACAACATATTAGCACATATAACAAGTGGAAAGTGGTTACCTCTCGCCAAAGCAATACTTAGGATTACCACAAGGTCAATCCTTTGCTCAACCAATAATTAATCTACACAATTAATATAACCACATATTAATATAAACTAATTAATTAATTAATTAAACTTCTCTATATTATTTAAATTTTACTCTAAATTCCCGCAACTCTCATAACTCAAAAATTATTAAGTATTTTAGAAACAACTTAAAATTTCTAACAACCCAAATTATTTATTTACCACCTCCAAATTATTTACCTTAATAAAAAGGATTTTCAACAATTTCCAAATATAAAATTATTATGTTCTAAATCTAAAAATCTTCATTTAAGTTTAAACCTCAAAATCAAACTATCAAAAATTCAATAATACTTCAAATATTTATAACTAAATAATCTAATCAAAACTTTAATGGTACAACTACCATATATATATATATATATTTCCATAAATAATAGACTTTTTAGCTACAATAATTATTTTAAAACCTCCAGTCACCCAATAAATAAAACTAAACCGATTAAAGCCTCAATAATATATCAAACAACCCAAATAAATTATTTAACTTAAATTTAATCGGTAAAAATATGGTATATCTCATACATAACAGATTTTCCACTAAATAAATTAATTTAAATACTAAAACTAGCAAATAGAGAAATCTAAACCGATTAAAATTAACAACTTATTTATTTCTAAATTTCTATAGTCATCTTTTGTCAAAACTCAATACTTATATCATATATAAGTCTCAAAATTTTCCCTAATCACTAGGGTAATACTACTATTATGAAGCATAAAATATATATGAAATATTTATGAAGAAAGTTTGATGAAAAGAGATAATTTATGTACCTAAAATATCTTCAAAGCTTGCCCTTTCTTTACCGGATCCTTTCGCTCTTCGCTCACACACAAAACTCTCTTTCCTTCTTTCTCTCCAGCACGCACTCATTCAGCCTTCCTCTCCCTCTTTTATCCTTCATTTCCCCAACTACCTTTCATTTTTTTCTTCCCTCATTAATTCCTCTCCCCCATTTTCTTCCTTCCCCTTTCAACGTTTCCCTTCCCTCAACGCTCATTTCCACCGAATTCGGTGGAAAGTGAGTTTCAATTTTTTTTTAAAAATAATATATAATAAAATATTATTATTTTATTATATATAAAATATTTTTTTTTTTAATTTTACTTTTTTTTAATTAATATTTTTTTTTTTTAAATCCTAAAATTAATTTAGGATATTACAATTCTCCCCACCTAAAATAGAATTTTGTCCTCAAAATTCAAACAACCACACACAAGAAATAAAACAAAAGTAACTCAAAGTGCTTACTAAGAAAACAGGTAAGGGTACTCATAACGCATCCGTTCCTCTGTCTCCCAAGTAGCATCACCGGGACTCATGCCCTTCCAAAAGACTTTAACAAGACGGATAGTTTTGTTCCTCAATTGTTTATCCTTAACGTCCAAAATCCGCTCTGGTTCTGTTGGATAGGTCAAATTATCTCGCAACTCGACCTCTTCGGGTTCAATAACATGAGACGGATCAGGATGATACTTTTTCAACTGTGACACGTGGAACACGTCGTGTAAACTGGAAAGATGTGGCGGCAGCGCAATTCGATATGCAACAGGTCCAATCCGCTCCAAAATCTCATAAGGACCCATAAATCGGGGTGTAAGCTTCTTGGCTTTGATGGATCTACCAACACCAGTAACAGGTGAAACCTTCAGAAATACATGATCACCCACTTCAAATTCTAAAGGTCTCCTTCGACGATCCGCATAACTCTTCTGTCGACTTTGGGCCATCAACAACTTCTGCTTGATCAGCTCAATCTTTCTGGTTGTGATGTCCACTAAATCTGGGCCAATAATTGTTCTTTCACTTAATTCAGTCCAACAAAGTGGAGATCTACACTTCCTCCCGTACAAAGCTTCATATGGTGCCATCTGAATGCTAGCGTGATAGCTGTTGTTATAGGCAAACTCAGCTAATGACAAGTGAGTGTCCCAACTACCCTTTAGCTCTATAGCGCAAGCCCTCAACATGTCCTCGAGAGTCTGAATCGTCCTCTCAGTCTGTCCATCAGTCTGAGGATGATAAGCAGTACTAAACTTGAGCTTGGTGCCCATGGCTTCATGTAATGACTGCCAGAAGTTCGATGTAAACCTTGGGTCCCTATCTGAAATGATAGATTCTGGCACTCCATGAAGTCGAACAATCTCATCTATATACAGCTTTGTCAATCGTTCTAAAGAGTAAGTACTCTTGATAGGCAGGAAGTGCGCTGACTTAGTCAATCTATCTACAATTACCCATATCGCATCATAGCCAGCCGGGGTTCTTGGCATACCAGTAATGAAATCCATAGAAATACTATCCCATTTCCATTGGGGAATATCAAGATTCTTTAATAGTCCTGGAGGTCTCTGATGTTCTATCTTGACCTTTTGACATGTCAGACATTTCATTACAAAGTCCGTGACATCCCTCTTCATTTTTGGCCACCAGTAGTTCCTTTTCAGGTCTTGGTACATCTTGGTTATCCCTGGATGTATCGTGTAATTACTTCGATGCGCCTCTTCTAGAATAGTCCTTTTGATTTCCTCATTATTAGGGACACAAATCCTCTTCTTGTACCTCAGGATTCCTTCTTCACCAATTTCATAATCAGGCATACCATGGTTCTCTACTTCCTCTCGGATGCTTAGTAACCGGTCATCCTCCATCTGTGCAACCTTCAAGTCTCGAAAAAACTCATAATCACCCAAAATTGATTGTAGAGTGGCTGGAGCCTCATGCACCACTTGGAGATCTCTCAATCTCTCTAAGCAGTAGTGTTCCTCCAAACTCATGTGAAACACATGCACCGTTTTCCTACTCAAAGCGTCTGCAACCACATTGGCTTTACCTGGATGATACTTAAGCTCAAAGTCATAGTCCTTGATGAATTCCATCCACCGACGTTGTCTATTATTAATTCCTTCTGATCTATTAAATACTTCAAGCTCTTGTGATCGCTGAAGACTTCAAACTGTGATCCATATAAGTAGTGCCTCCAGATCTTCAATGCAAAAACCACCGCCGCTAATTCCAGGTCATGTGTAGGATAATTTTCCTCATGTGGCCTTAATTGCCTAGATGCATAGGCAACCACCTTTCCTTCCTGCATCAGGACACACCCTAAACCCTTAAGTGAAGCATCAGTGTAAAGGGTGTACGGTTTACTAGGATCTGGAATAGTCAACACTGGAGCCGTGGTCAACTTAGCTTTCAGTTCTTGGAAAGCCGCCTCACACTTTTCACTCCAGATAAACGGTTGGTCTTTCTTGGTCAACTTAGTTAGAGGCATGGCGATCTGAGAAAATCCCTTGATGAATCTTCGGTAATACCCAGCTAAGCCCACAAAACTTCGTACCTCCGTCACAGATTTTGGTGTCTCCCATTTCAATACGGCATCGACCTTGCTAGGATCAACAGCTACTCCCTCGGCAGATACTACATGGCCTAAGAACTTCACTTCTCTAAGCCAGAACTCGCACTTGCTTAACTTAGCATATAACTGATGATCCCTCAATATTCGCAATGCAATGTAAAGATGCTCTCGGTGTTCTTCCTCGTTCTTAGAGTATATCAGGATATCATCTATAAACACCACAATAAACTTGTCCAAGTACGGCCTAAAGATCCGGTTCATATAGTCCATAAACACCGCTGGAGCATTCGTCAAACCAAAAGGCATTACTAGAAACTCGTAATGTCCGTATCTGGTACGAAAGGCCGTCTTCGGGATGTCCTCTGCTCTAACTCTTAATTGATGATATCCCGACCTTAAGTCAATCTTAGAAAACACCGCTGACCCCATTAATTGATCTAGCAAGTCATCAATCCTAGGCAAAGGATATTTGTTCTTGATAGTCACTTTGTTCAACTGCCTGTAATCTATACACAATCTCAGGCTCCCATCCTTCTTTCTCACAAACAGTACTGGTGATCCCCACGGTGAGACACTTGGTCTAATAAATCCTTTTCAAGTAACTCTTCGATTTGCTTTTTCAGCTCTGCCAATTCAGAAGGTGACATTCTGTACGGTGCTTTAGAAATTGGAGCTGTCCCTGGTACTAGCTCAATGGAGAATTCAACTTCCCTTTCAGGAGGTAAACCGGATATTTCCTCAGGAAATACCTCAGGAAACTCCTTTACTACCTCGATTTGGTCTATACCAACTTCTTTATCCGTACTAACGGAAAAGAAAACAGCATACGCCTGACAACCCTTCTGAATACACTTAGTTGCTTGAGTAGCAGACAACCACAAACGACCATTAATAGCCTCAACTATCGTAGTGCACAAAGGAAGAGTTACTATCTTCCTTTTACAATCCAGAATGGCATTATTTGCTGATAGCCAATCCATACCAATAATCACATCAATACCCTTGAGGGGTAGACAAATCAAATCAATCACAGACTCACGATTCTCAAATTTAAGCACAAGACTTAAACACGCCTGTGTGGTTAACACAGTGGCTCCCGCTGGAGTTGACACTTTCAACATGTAAGACAAATCATGCATTGGAAATTTAAACTTTTGAGCACATTCCGCAGCAATAAAAGAATGAGTGGCACCAGAATCAAACAACACAGGTATATCATGTCCTTGAAGAGAGACAGTACCTCTAATCAGATTAGGAGACATACCAGCTTCCTCTCTAGTCAAAGCAAAAACTCTCCCGGCACCGTGGATCTGAAACTAGGAGTTTGCTGCTGCGTCTCTGGACAATTGCGAGCTATATGTCCGAACTTATGGCATCGGTAGCATTCCCAACACTGTCCTGGGTGATTTCTCCCACATCTCATGCAAGGACCACTAACACTTGGTGTAGATCTGGCAGGCTCATGGTGGACACTCCGATCTCCCCTATACGGCTCCCCTGAGGCTGTCTCCTTTGCATAAAGCCTCCACGGGCTGAATTCTTCTGATTCTGGCTCTTGCCTCTGCTTGAGTTACCTGAGCCCCCATAACTGTAGTTATTCTTTTTATTGATTCCTCCCATTGGCCTCATAAAACCAGAGAATCTGCCCTGATTATCCCGACGTCGGCTCTCCTCTACCTCTCGGGTTCTGCGAGCTGTCATCCTGAGTTTCGTGCAGGCATCCTCGAAACTCTTAAACTCATATAAGGCCATTTGCTGTTTCAACTCTGGCCTCGCCCGTTCTATCAATTGTCGGGCCATCCACTCTGGATCATCATTCTGCTGCAGGTAGGTAACATGCTTGGAGAGGTCAATATACTTGGCAATAAACTCATCCTCATGCATGTTCTCTTGTCGAAGAGCATAAAAAGCTGTTTCTTTTTCTTGTCTCATGGCTGGGGGAAAGTAGTGATCAAAGAACATCTGTTTGAATTCGTTCCAAGTAATCCCCGAGTCATCTATGCCGCTTACGCTCCTCCACCACCTCTTAGCTCGATCCCTCAGTAAAACTACCGCTGCTTGTACCTTTTGGTAGGTATTACAGCCACAAGCTTTAAATATTGTCTCCATGTCATCTATCCAAGCCTCAGCTTTGTCAGGATCCATACCCCCATCAAACGTCTTTGGGTGATGCCGCTCTATGTCCTTCCATACGCTTTTAAGGTTCACCGCTTCCTCTTTCCTGGTCGCCTTTGTGAACTACTCTCTTCTCTGGTTCCTTCAATAGAACCCCTGTGGGTGACAGAATTTCCCACAGACGGTCCAGGAAGCCCACTCCCTTCAAACTCTTCCACAGCTTTCTTGACTCTCAAATCTTCCTCCATCTTTCTTACTCTCTCATCTACCACCGTAACTACCACTTCCCTTAACTGTTGCAGTAAAGTCTCCTGGTTAAACTGCAAAGGATTCGGTGGTTGATTAGGTGGGTTTGTGGATTCATCTCCACCCTGATCGTTTGTCGGGATCGTGTCCGTACCATCCTCCCCACCTAAGGATGGAACCCACCAAAAGAAACACAAAGTAAGGACAAACACAGACACAAAGTAACAGGGAAGGTTATGTGAGATTATTATATATTGCCACTAAATGCAATGTAATGCAACCCACTTCACAGAATCTTAAGCTCTGATACCAAATTGTGAGACTACTAGGTAGAAATATATGCTATATGCATCACAATATATCATTTGCCACTGGTTAAATCCACGATCCTTAAACTCAGAAATCTTTTCATTTAGGCTCTGATACCAAATTGTGACAACCGCTCTTTCAAAACCATTTTAGATTAAATCCAACAATTTATTTGAATGATTAACCATGATAGAAAAGAAGAAACCTTAAAATTTTAAAATCGCTATCATGGTTAAAAGAAATAAACTTATATTACGAGCCACATCAATCGTTCACTTGGGCCTTGGACTTTCAAAGTCCAGAAATATCATTCAACCGTTAGCCCAAACCAAACTTAACTTTCAAACACACGAACTGATAAAACATTTTAATATAAGTCATAGAGCCCATTAGTCAAAAATCAACACTATCAAATCAGTGTAATACGCAAAGTCTAAAATGTCTCGGACCTCCTCACGGCCCTATCATACCAGATAGTAGTAATTAAAAGTATTATTTTACATCATGATAGTAGATGAGCCCTATGTGGCAATATATAACAAGTCAACACATAGAACAAAAGCAGGGAGGCTATACAAGCTATAACAGCACACTATGCCTCCGGAGCCTTCCCTGATGGGCCACCACCTGAACTATCGCCTGAAAATGTTAAACCACGGGGTGAGACAAACGCCTCAGTAACCAACTTTCCAACTCATCATACATACTAACACGTGCTCGTGAGGTGTCAAGTGGGACAGTTATTAATTCTCGAGAACTATAGATATATCCATAGAAATATAATTTCAATCATCCAAACCCTCACTATGGGGGCCAACACACAAGCCACATAAGTCTATCCCTCACTTGGGGGATCAATCAAACATATGGGCCTATCCCTCACTTTGGGGGACGAATAAGAAGCCACAAAGGCCTATCCCTCACTATGGGGGACGAAAGAAGAAGCCAACCAATGTGCACCAATGGCGGCCTTACCACGTGGTAGGATAGGACTCAATCCCAAAATCCAAATAACAACCAATCATTCACAATATAATAAAAATGTCTCAATCTTTTCTCAGTATAATCCATAAGATATAAATCATATATCTTTTCCAAACTTCTCAATCACAATTCCAAAAATCCCACAAGACAATTTTCATAGCTCAAAAGATATAACATATCTACTCAAGTTCCAAATATCAAATATTATTCTAAAAAAGCAAAATACTCACAAACAACATATTAGCACATATAACAAGTGGAAAGTGGTTACCTCTCGCCAAAGCAATACTTAGGATTACCACAAGGTCAATCCTTTGCTCAACCAATAATTAATCTACACAATTAATATAACCACATATTAATATAAACTAATTAATTAATTAATTAAACTTCTCTATATTATTTAAATTTACTCTAAATCCCGCAACTCTCATAACTCAAAAATTATTAAGTATTTTAGAACAACTTAAAATTTCTAACAACCCCAAATTATTTATTTACCACCTCCAAATTATTTACCTTAATAAAAAGGATTTTCAACAATTTCCAAATATAAAATTATTATGTTCTAAATCTAAAAATCTTCATTTAAGTTTAAACCTCAAAATCAAACTATCAAAAATTCAATAATACTTCAAATATTTATAACTAAATAATCTAATCAAAACTTTAATGGTACAACTACCATATATATATATATTTCCATAAATAATAGACTTTTTAGCTACAATAATTATTTTAAAACCTCCAGTCACCCAATAAATAAAACTAAAACCGATTAAAACCTCAATAATATATCAAACAACCCAAATAAATTATTTAACTTAAATTTAATCGGTAAAAATATGGTATATCTCATACATAACAGATTTTCCACTAAATAAATTAATTTAAATACTAAAACTAGCAAATAGAGAAATCTAAACCGATTAAAATTAACAACTATTTATTTCTAAATTTCTATAGTCATCTTTTGTCAAAACTCAATACTTATATCATATATAAGTCTCAAAATTTTCCTAATCACTAGGGTAATACTACTATTATGAAGCATAAAATATATATGAAATATTTATGAAGAAAGTTTGATGAAAAGAGATAATTTTATGTACCTAAAATATCTTCAAAGCTTGCCCTTTCTTTCACCGGTATGCTCCTTTCGCTCTTGCGCACACACACAAAACTCTCTTTCCTCTTCTCCAGCACGCACTCATTCAGCCTTCCTCTCCCTCTTTTATCCTCATTTCCCTAAATACCTTTCATTTTTTTCTTCCCTCATTAATTCCTCTCCCCCATTTTCTCCTTCCCTTTTCAACGTTTCCCTTTCCAACCTCAGCTTTCCACCGAATTCGGTGGAAAGCCGTGAGCTTTCAATTTTTTTTAAAATAATATTAATAAAATATTATTATTTTATTATAATAATAAAATATTTTTTTTTTTTTTAATTTTACTTTTTTTTAATAATATAAAATATTATTATATATATTTTTACATAAATCCTAAAAATTAATTTAGGATATTACATTTGTCTTATTATTAATTTAGATTTGTTATATTTTAATTTGGGATGTATGTTTAATCATTTAGAATGATGTATTATGTATGCTTATAGTAATATTTTGGAATTTGGAATGTTTGAAACTTTGGATTTCATATTTTATTTATAATAATTTCTATATGCATATTTTATTTTAGGTGTTTAAGAATTGAAATAAGTTTTATTAAAAAAAAACCAAAGGCACAAAAAAACTAAAAACAAAAAAAAAAGTGACAGGTTGACAGGCCTAACCCACCAACCCGGGGTTGGTAAAATATCAACCCGCCAGAAGTTGATCTTTTTAGAACTGGCCAGTCGATTCTTGAACCTGTCACGGACTAACTTATAACTAGTGGGTTGACTCATATTACTGAATGTCTAGAGCCAACTGGCAACTACTAGATATGTCAGGCACATGTGCCAGAGGACAAGCTATTAAAATGTTGAAAACAGAATTGCATGTGCAAATAGCTAAATATAGTTTCTTATTTGAAATCTAGCTGGCTTTTTAATATACAAGTCAAACACTCACGATCAAAAGTATCATATGCTACACAAGTCAAAGCTATAAATTATAATAACTAAAGCTTCCCCCAGTCGGACAACCTTAATTATAAACAAACACATTATTAAAAGCCTCACCAATGTTCCTCTTATCCATAGGGATCAGGGGAGAGACGTGGGGTAAGAAGGACTTGGAGTGGTGAGGCTTTGATATTCGTCAACCCACCCTGTTCTCTCATATCCACTGGTTCATTATCAGGGCTTGCAATATCAAAGCCATGCAACAAACTAGCAAGTGTTAATTGCGTCATCAGGAGAGCCAATGAGATTCCAGGGCACATTCTCCTGCCAGAGCCGAAAGGAATCAATTCAAAATGTTGGCCTCTCAAGTCAACATTCTTGTGGGAAGTTAGGAATCTCTCGGGACTAAACTTCAATGGATCTTCATATACTCGTGGGTCCCGATGGAGCTTTGAAAGATTGGTCAAGAGACGAGTGCCAGAGGGTATGCGGTAGCCAACAACAGTGCAATCTTCCATAGACTCGTGCACCAGGCTAAGTGGTGCGGCTGGGTACAGGCGCATGGTTTCCTTTATGATTGCTTGCAGATAAGGCAGGTTCCTTAAGTCTGATTCCACCACTAACCTTTCTCTTCCAACCTGTGTCTAGCTCTTCTACTGCCTTTTTTAGGACTTCGGGATTGTTCATAAGTAATGAAAGAGCCCAAGTTAGCGTCACCGCTGTTGTGTCTGCTCCGGCTACAATTAGGGCCTGCAAATTTCATACTCAACTCTCAATTTTGCAGAATTGGCGGCCTCAGTGATAACCAGTCAGCATAAGCACATATAAACTAGTATTTAATCGTTGCAGATTTAAGAAATATTCGGTTTCATTGGCAAAAAAGCGCAACAATATTGGAGATTTCCAATATCATATTTATGTATAGCGAGGCCCGGTCTTGTAAGGTTGTCACTTGTCAGGGGTATAGGGGAGAAGAGAACGGATTTTTTTACAGGAGCACAAGTCTGGCCTCTTAACAGGTTTAGTCTAGCTAGCTCAAAAAGGATCCTATTTCATTCAAATTTCTTTATTTTCAGATTCCCTTTTCAATTGGATATTTTAAAATATACACGCTTTGGACACATGCCAAAGGAAGAAGGAAAAGAAAATTTGGAATAATATGTGGATGGTCATATTTAGTGTATTTTTGTCAAAAGTGGCTGCCTAACTTTGCCCCTGCCGCCTATATACAGAACATATCATCATGTGTTCATATACTTATGTCTGCATATCTAGAGAAGCAACATCAACGAGATGAGTAACACTGTATGAATTCGCAGCAAAAGCAATGGAAATTAAAAGAGCTTAGAAGTAAACGTGAAGGACTGACCAGGCATGTAGCTTTAATCATACTATCGGCATCGTGGCCATCGATCATTTCAGCATCATCAACGCTGGAAACAAGCGTGTCCAAGAAGCCACCGAGCTTATGCTCTGCTTGCCCTGAACCCGAGTCCCTCTTTCGTCTGTGTTCATCCAACCAAAATTGAATAAATTGGTCCAACTCTTTGGCTGTCTTCTTCATGGCCTTCTCTTGGCCACCCAAATCCAGCCACCTCAAATACGGCAACGCATCTGATATCATGAACGCTCCACTCAGATCCAAAAAATTCCTCAGTGCTTTCTGTGTCGTTTCCTTCCCTTCAGTCTCAGCAAAACGCGTCCCCACCACCATTCTAAACATAACATTTAAGATTATCTCCCCAAACCATTCCTTCATCTCACATGACAGAGGCTCTGCTTCTATATTCTGATCATTCTTGTTCAACTCTAACCAACGATCGTACGTATCTTTCATGATTGACTTAACCTTGGACTCTCTCACATGTTTGAGCATCTCCAGGCGATGGTTGGAGAGGACCTCCAGGGTGGCGATCTTCCGCACATGACGCCAATAATCTCCGTAGGGACTTAAG
Source organism: Neltuma alba (assembly GCF_004799145.2). Lineage (NCBI taxonomy): Eukaryota > Viridiplantae > Streptophyta > Magnoliopsida > Fabales > Fabaceae > Neltuma > Neltuma alba. The sequence continues at coordinate 207,941 of NW_021635513.1, read as the reverse complement.
CCGAACATGCTGAAGTTATAGCACATGACCTCGAAGGCTACGAGTTTGGGACGGCTAGCAAAGGCTCTGTCGTTCACAGTGAAGCATTCTTTGGCCATCTCCCAACTGTTAATTATCAAGGTTGGGTGAACACCAAGCCTCACTGTGAAGATTGGTCCGTATTTCTCGGCCATGTTGTCTAAAGTGATATGTGGTGGCTGTGGCCCCCCTAAGAGGTGGAGGTGACCAATCACAGGCCACGCTCCGCCAGCTTCCGGTGGCAGCTTTGTGGGCGTAGCTTTTTTCCCGCGGCTTCTTGATATGGAGAAAATAGCGTAGACAAAGATTACTAGTCCAAGGATGCTGAACGGAACGGTTGATCGCCGGAAGATTATCGTCAAGTCCATGGCTCTGTAGTTTGTGGTGCTGGATGGCTTCTACCAATGGTCAAGAGATAATTATTTAAGAAAAAAATGCAACTACTGCTTGTCGAAAAGGGGTGAATTTATTGGGAGGTCGAAATCAAGACTCGAGAAGTCAAGTTAATATCATAATGATAGTCGGAGAGGAACTGCTCAAGATTTTATTAAAGTTTTTTAATGATATTATAGATAAATATCTGGAAAAGAAGTCCTGATTGATGGACATTATAAAAGAGTGCTGGTACTCTGGAAATTTACACATTTGAGGCACTAGCAATCTCATCGGGTCAAAAGGTACTAGTAATCTCTGTGCCTAATAAAATTCTGAATAATTTTTTTTTCCTAATTTTCTCTTTATTGTTCAGTATAAAATTACAAAATGTAGACGGTTGAATGTCACCCTTTAGTAAGACTCCGGATGTTAGATTCTATGTTTTTAATTATAAAAATCTGAGTGCAAAGGCCTTTTTTTTATATTTCAGGATAAATTTTTACATATTTATTTTAGTTACATTATTTTCATTTTTTTTATTTACGTGATATTTCAAGTAATAGTTATTATTTCCAATGTTTCAAATTTAAAGATAAAATATATTTTCAGCAAAATTAAAATTTTCAATCAGAAAAATATACATGTATGTAAATAATATAGACCATACTTACATCAAATTTCTTATATTCATTATGTCAAGTTCTCCAATCACACGTGATCATGTGTTTTATTTTTAAAATATTACCATTTAATAGCATTTAATTATAAATTTAGATTAAATAAAAAAGGATGTATAGTCATATATGATCAAGAATCTTGTTATAATGTATATAAGTAAATTGACGTAAAATTTTTTCCAAATAGTATAACAGTGTATACTTTAATACTTTATACACATTGCGTAAAAGAAAAAACATAGGGTCATTTATTCGGTCATGACGGACACAAAAGGGGGGAAACACAAGGACGAAAGGGAAACAAATATGAGTAAACATCTTGTCATGAGGAGGATCTTATGGTGAAAATTGAATGATAAAAGGAACAGAACTGCAGAGCTCCGGAAGGAGACAAAAAGCAGAACAGTCCCATGATGTGTTGTGTTTTCAACATTTGTATTTTTCTATCTGTATATTCCATTATTATTCTTTTAAGTTTAATAGCTAAAAAGCATTTCATATCATACTTTGCAATAAAGGCGATTAAATCAACTTTAACTTTTCAAACCAGTACATAAGAGGCGGGACAATGTCTTGGAAACAAAAAGGCAGACTAGTGAGCTGGGAAAAGAAAGAAAAAAGAGGCAAATTGATGGATGAAAATGGTACTTCCTTATCCGAGGAAAAGGGGCTTGATAACGAGCAAAGCCGAAAAACCACTTATTGAAGCCCACAGGGTCGCTCTCGTTGTATTTGTTTGGGTCGTAAATGCTCCCCCATATTGTGCGGACCTTGGTTTCACTCGAAGCCCAAATTTGTTTTGAACCCTTTACTATTTAGACCGGAAACCAAACTATAGTTTTAATATCACTGAGGGAATATTTAGAAAGAAACCAAACTATGATTTTAAAAGCAATTTTATAATATACGAAGTAAACATACGAATAAGTTTTTTATGATGTATAAAAATGTTTTTAAAAAATACTTTTAAACATATCCAAATACCTCCCGGCCTCAAGACTGAATCACTTTTAAGTCTTTAGCTCGCCCATACTGAACTTGAATAAAAAGGTGGTGGTTCTTGCAAGACTCTATGATGAGGATTACCAGAGGATGGAAGCGTCATCTTTTGCCAGTAGAACTTAAGAACTAACGGCAACAGCGCCAACCAAATGAACGAGAGAACAAGAAAATGTAGAGAAGCAGGGATGAAAGACCTACCCTCACCGCCTTTCCCCATAAAACTTTCTCCCGATAGCTTTTGAATTAATCGCCTGTCTTTCTTTGTTTTTTTTTTTTTTGCCAAAGTTTGACATCACTGACTTTTTTTTTTTTTTTTTACTAGAGTGACATCACCGACTAAAAAGATATATAATACTTCTATTCATTATTTATCCTAATTATAAGACCAATTGACTTATTTGAGGAGATTAAGGAAGTTAGTTGGTTATTTATATAAATAAGTGTGTCATTCCTAAAATATCCTTGCTAATTAAGTATATTGGCTAAAACTATCATTATTAGAAGGATTATCTTGGAAAAAATGCATAAATATAAGAGAGAAAATGGATTGGGTCTTATAATTAGGACCAAATAAAAAGTCAATTGGGTCTTATAATAAGGACCGATAATATATACTAAATCCTATAATTATCAAAACATATATAACACAACTCATTCGTCGTTTTCTTGAATTGCGCGTGACAACCTACGGAACATTTCACCTAATTAGGTACGGATAATATCTTCGCTCACCTGTCATCACGAATTTGGTACATATTTTATGCATCTATTGCGAGTACTATTGATAAGAAAACAATGACTTAGCCATTATGCTTCCGGTGATATTGTTTATCCTGGCAAATTTATTGTTAAAATAAACAAAGAAGTTGAAAATAAAACCAGATTAACAAGCTCCAGGTCTCTCTTTAGTTGAGATGGCAGGTAAACAGTACACACGTGCACTCTGAGTAATATTACAAACTGAAACAATCTTTCTAAATAAACTGATAAACTTAACTTTTCTATAGTAACTTTAAAAAATAACTTTTTATAATCAAATCATGCCAAATATAAACTCAAATTATATCACAATGATCTACATTAACTAATTATATAATATTGTTATCTGTGATAGAAAAGAGCAGCACTCAATCATACATCTTATCATGGATAAAAGAATTTTTCCTAACTCATTCAAATACACAATATATAAGAAAGGATCAATCTCATTTAATATGGTTATAAAACAACATATATATAGCTCACAAATCAAAATATTAAGAATTAAATCTTAATTAATACTTTATAATAAATTCATAAACAAATCACATGCGATCCCGGACCTCTTGCCAACTACCAGAACACATACCACAATAGTACAACTCAAAGGACATAAGACATACTAATGCATGAATCAATTAAAAACAATTTATCCTAATGTGGCAATATACAGGATATAATATAGCTCATAAATTGAGGAGACGCTACAAGTCGCTAATATAGCTTTACTCCTCCTGAGCCTTCCTTGACATCCCTTCTCTAAAGCTTTCACCTGAAAAATGTTAAACAATAGGGTGGGATACACAGAGTTAATAACAATCAATATACATTTATTTAATAGATAAACTCACAATAACCATATAGGTCAAATATTTCTGCTAATCTAATGCAATTGATAAATTTTAAAAGAGATAATATAATTTTCATTTTATTCAAAAGATATAAATATCAAATAAATATACCATGTCATATGCAATCCATGAACCTAAATCTATTCTTATACCCTCCTTATTTCTGTCGACTGGACCTCTAGGCTAAATTCTTTCTATTTGACTGGCTACTCTGACAAGCTCACCCTCGAAGAACTAGTGGAGTGTCGCAGTCTCTCGAAAAACTAGTGAGACAATAATAGTGGCCAACCATAGAGCTCCGTATGGAGGCCGATACCACGTGACATGTTTATATCTGTATACTCCAATCAATTCCTCCTCCAACCAAACCAAATGCACAGGGTTCACAATAACACATTTATATGCATGATCAAACGAATTCCAAAATAATATCTTAGTCATAATCATTAATTTCTAACAATACAAATATTTCAACTTTTTTTCAAAATAGCATTCCACAAGACAGTTCATACAAAACATAATATATGTATACAAAAATTGGTTATAAAATCAGTCACCAATCTTATACCAGAGTATGTAACAGATAGAAATTTAGTTACCTGGGCTGCTAGCTAACAGTCAAGTACAAACGAGGCCCGTACTCAAAAATGTCATAGTAGTATTTATATGTACAATTGAAATTAAAACATTATCTCTTCAGTATTAGAGTAAACTAATCACAAATTTTTAGTCTTTAGCGCTCCATCTAATACCTTCAACTATCACTCGAAATTCTTACTCGACAGGCTCTTTCTAAGGTTTGGGATTAGAACATATATATGATAATTTATATTCAATTCCTAGGTTCCCTTAACCTGCATTATCTTTAATTATTAAATTATATCATTTGAATCACCAAATTTATAACTTAGATAGAGAATCCTCAATTTATAGCTTATATTCTATCTTCAAAGAATTTAGATAGATAACCTGAATGTGAGTTAATTTATTCTTATTGTACAAGTCTAATTATTAATCCAACTGTTCAATTTAATGTCTTATATGTCACAGGTTTACTCTCTAAATTTTAGGTTAATCCAACAGTTAACAAATTTAAAAACGCTAATTTACCATCTAGTATTCTATCTATCAAAGCTAAAAAAATAAATGAAAAACGTATCTAATAACTTATAACTTAGAGATTGAATTGATGATCCAACCATTAAAACTAACAAGTATGAAGTCTAGGACCAGCTGATCAAATTGCAGCCCAATCCAACGGTTCACAAACTTGTAAACATCACTTTATTGAGACTATCTCAGTTTTGTTAAAAATTATTTAATTCATTGTTAACTCTCTCCTACTACTACCTATATATAGGCTCCTAGAACCCCCTCTTTCCATCATTTAGTTAATGTAAAACTTATTAACATTACTATTTTCCTATTATTTAGTCAATGGAAGACTTCTTAACATTGTTATTTTATTCATTTCTCTCTCTCTCTCTCACACACACATAAAATCAGAATTATTTTAATTACATATATATTTAACCTCTACCTGTTCGATAAAAATTTGTTTAAATATTATGGGTTGTTAATTTGATGGTGTTATTGGTATATTTTTGTTATCATGGGTTGTTAATTTGGGTAGGTGTGAGGGCATTTTGGTTTCCTATTTAAACAGTTTCCATTATTAATGATCAGTTACACGTGCGTCAGAGTTATAGATAGAGAAGAGGAGGGAAGCAGAAGCAGAGGCGGTGCAGAGTTATTTATGAGGCATTGGTTTGGGGAAGTTTTGCAACACAATGTGGTTGGGAGTCGTGATGTCATATTGAATGGGGATCAACTACCAACGATGCACCATTTTGAGAGCAAAACTAGTTACATTCTTCTTTCTCCCATGTCTATCCATAAAAATAATAAGCATAGTTATAACTGCAGTACGTCAGTCAATTGCCATGTCTTCTTTTTGAACTGCCTTGCATTATTATTATAACAAACCCTACATAATCTTAATGGAGACAACATAATAGCTAGGAGAGAGGAGAGCTTAGTGATGAGATTGAGGGTGTAAGTGGATCGATAAGCGCCACAAATCAAATTGCAAAGAGTAAAAGAGGGAAAAGGAAACCCCAATTTCAGAAACAGAATATGGAGTTTTGAGTTAAATGTATCATCGATATCGACTCATTATATTACGCATTCAAAAATGATGCCTTAGTCTTGTCCATGCACTTGTGTGTGCGTGCCACACTATTTGAAGGCTAAAAAATTGAGCTTACCCTCCTCGCCCATTTGTTCTCTCTCCTTGTTTTTGGATTTCGCCCCCTTTATAATAATATTGCTCAATATGCTTTCCAAGAACAGTGCAATAATAATAAAAGATATATGCTGATGATCAAATGCTCGAGTCATAAAAAACCTCTGCTCATTAGATCTCTATGATCAGAAAAGCAAAAACAGATAGATGATAAAATTAAAGGCCAAGCGATCTAGCCCGTTATTTGTCTCCATTATGCATAAAGAAGAGGGGAGAGACGTGGTGTAAGGAGGACTCGAATAGGCGAGGCTTTGATATTAGTGAGCCCAACCTGTTCTCGCATATCTGTTGGTTGGTTATCAGGAGTTGCAATATCAAATCCATGCAGCAGATTGGCGAGTGTGAGTTGCATCATCAAGAGAGCAAATGAGACACCAGGGCACATTCTTCTTCGTGCACCAAAGGGAATCAGTTTAAAATGCTGCCCTTTCAAGTCCAAATCTTGGTGAGTGTTTAGGAATCTGTCTAGCCAAAACTCCAATGGGTCTTCATATACATGTGGGTCGCGATGGATTTTTGAGAGGTTGGTCAAGAGATGGGTGCCTGAGGGTATGTGGTACCCTGCCATTGTGCAATCTTCCATAGACTTGTGCTGCACATTGAGTGGTGCGGCTGGGTACAAGCGCAGTGTCTCCTTCAGGATGGCTTGCAGACACGGCAGGTTCTTCAAGTCTGATTCTGATGCCAGCCTCTCTTCCCCAACTTGTGTGTCTATTTCATATACGGCCGACAGCGAGCAAGCCAAACGTACAAGGAAAAAAGTGAAATGTGGATCTCAACAAGGGCAATTAGATCAGAACATCGATGAAGAGGTGATGGAGAAAGGGAAAACCTTTAAAGATACCTTGCTGGGAACAGATTTTGAACAAGTTTCTAAGGACAAAGCTGGATTTGGTGTCTTCAAGGACGCATAGGCAGAATATATTGCAAGCCTGCAATGTTTCTTTACCAATGGATCTAATGAAAAGGAGAATAATGAGCCTGAAGAGGATGACGAGGAGGAGTGCCCCACTCTTCGGGTTCCGAGGGAGGAATATAAACAGTGGTATGCCCTTTGGCGAAGGTCTCTAATTATCAAACTTTTGGGGAAAAATGTGCCTTTATGGGTAATGCATGACAGCCTCCATAGGAACTGGAAAACTGGGAAATCTTACACAGTTAGAGATCTGGACAATGGCTACTTCGTTGCTTCTTTTGACAGTGAAGATGACATGAATAGGATACATCAAGATGGCCCGTGGATGGTATCTAATAAATACTTGCTAATGCAGAGATGGAGACCAAACTTTGACCCTTGGGATGCAGAACTACAAAAGAAAATTGCCGTGTGGGTAAGAATTCCTCTATTGCCTCTAGAATTTTTCAATCCAACGAGCCTACGGATGATTGGAGAATTGATTGGACGGACACTAAAAATTGACAAGATGACCTATGAAAGCGAAAGAGGTAGATTTGCTAGGATTTGTGTCGAGGTGGATCTTAGCAGAAGACTCAAATCTGCGGTCAATATATTCGGCAAACGGAGGTGCATAGCTTATGAGGGACTTTATCTAATTTGTTTCTGTTACGGGAAGTTCGGCCACCATAAGGATCATTGTCCTGGTATCAAGACTCATCCTGAAGTTGAGAAGAATGACCGGACAAGCTCCACAGGAAATGTATCACAAAAGACAGTACACCCACGAATAATGAGGAGGGAAAGAAGAAAACGATCGAGAAGGAAACTAGGGAGGTAGTCGAAGTGGAACCTCATGGGGAGAAACGGGAGCGGAATGAAATGGTAACCAAGGCAATGGCAGGTGGTAGAAATTCGCCAATAACGAACACTTACGGTGTCTGGAAGATTGTCCAGCAGCCAAGATGAAGGAAATCAGGAAACAATGAAAAAATAGGAGCCAAGAAAACTATGGCGAATACTGCGCGACTGCACAAGGAAAAAAAATTCAATCAAGATCCTACTAATAATAAGGAAGATATGGCAAGCCATGAGGCCAGCAAAGCGAGATCTCCGACTGTTAAGCAAGGAACCCCCAGGTCTTTTGAAAGAATTTTACTATTCAATAACGATGGGTCCCAGTGGATACCAAGAAGGCAGTTGACAATGCGAAAATTTACTTAGGAAAAGAAAATGGTACTGGGCCCTCATTTAGTAAAACTGGGTCGGAGTGATATAAAAGGAATTCCACTATACATCTGAACCAAAATATGCAGGGACATTTCTGGAGCTCACCTAATCTGTTTCGAGCATTGGGCTTAGTGACAGAAATTGGCTCATAGAGGAAGAGATATCACAGGCCCAACCTCCGTTAGGTACGAAATCCAGGGGTTACGATAAAGAGCTACATAGTTATCCCTTCTGTATGACGTCAGCTGATATCAAGCCATGGCTATGGACTCTACGAGCAATATGACCACTAAGACGAAGAACTCTCCAGAGTTACCTGTCACTTCTGAAAATGGGGACCTATAAGCGTTGCATCCCCAGCTCGAGGTGACCCATGATCTGCACATTTTGGAACTGTAGGGGGATGGGTTCTAAAGCTCTTCTGAGACTCGTCAAAGAAATGAGAAAGAGATACTCTATCGATTTCTTAGCCCTGTTTGAAACTAAATGCAACGGCACCCATGCGGTTTCTCGATGTCGGTGTTTGGGGTTTGACAGTTTTGAGATTGTAGATGCTAACGACTAGAGTGGAGGAATTTGGATTACTTGGAATGGGACGATTATATCTGTCTCGGTAGAAGGGAAATCATATCAATTTATTCATGCTTGGGTGACCAAGGGGCATGAAGAGTTCTATATAACTTCGGTGTATGCAAGCACCAATATCAACAAAAGAAGACACTTCTGGAGAGATCTTGCTAAGCTTCAACCAAGTAATGACAAGCCTTGGGTGATCGGTGGCGACTTCAATGCCACTTTATTCCATAATAAAAGGCGTTCCAGTGCTATTAACCCAACTTCTATTGACCGTGAATTTCTAAATTGGTTTGAGGAGCTGGAATTGAATGATTTGGGATGTCAAGGTCCTTTCTTCACATGGAGAAGAGAGGGATGTGAGAGTAGGATTGACCGGGTGGTTGCGAACGCTAAGTTTACTGAGACATACATGGATGCAAGTGTTAAACACCTACCTTGGTTTGGTTCAGATCATCGTCCTCTGTTACTAAGCACCACGGTTAAAACCCTTAATGGCCGAAAGGATCGACCCTTTCGTTTTTTGGCATCTTGGGTTTTGCATGACGAATTTCCAAGAATGGTGAAAGAGACATGGGATGGTAGTGCAAGCTGGGAGGAAAATATCAAAAATTTCACTAATGAAGTAGGGAAGTGGAGCCACAACGTGTTCGGGCATATTGGGCGAATGAAAAGTCGTCTGATGGGGAGACTAGAAGGAATCAACAAGCACTATGGCTCTTCTAATCACTCGTCCTCAATAGACCAACTGTAAAGGAAGTTATGGCTGGAACTGGAAGATCTTCTCATTCAGGAGGACTTTATGTGGGCCCAAAAGGTTAAGTGCAATTGGTACAACCTTGGAGATAAAAACTCAAAATACTTCCATGCTCATGCCAACGGAAGACGACGTCAGAATAAAATTGAGAGGATTAAAATGACAGAGACGAATGGATTGATGATATTAAGGAAATTAAAAAGATGGCAACAAAGTTCTTTATCGACCTATTCAATACTCATGATAATTCCTCCTTTTCTGCTATTCTTGGCAGTGATTCCTACCCTCGGTTGGACCAGCCCATTCTTGATAGAACCAGCACAGAGGTAGACGTCAAAGAGATCCATTTTGCCATGTTTAGTATGGGAGGCCTTAAAGCTCTGGAACCAGACGGCCTCAACGCCCTTTTCTTTCAACACCAATGGGACAATCTTGGGTCCTCGGTTATTCAAGTGGTTAAAGATACTTTCTCTGATCCATCGTCTATTCAGAAACTGAATCACATGTTCACAGTGCTAATTCCAAAAAGGGAGTACCCTGAAACCATTTGTGATTTTAGGCCTATCATTCTATGCAATGTTATATATAAAACCATTACAAAAGTTATTGCTAATAGAATTAAGGAATTTCTCCTCGAGGTCATTTCCCCAAATCAATGCAATTTTGTCCTGAGCAGAACTAGTGCTGATAACATTGTGGTTGCTCAAGAAGTTATCCATTCGATGAGGAATATGCAAGGAAAGCGAGGATATATGGCGATCAAAATTGATTTGGAGAAAGCTTATGATAGAGTCTGATGGGATTTTGTTATGAATTGTCTAAATGAACTTAATCTCCCTAGCGTGATTTATGCAACGTGATTTATGCTTGTATTTCTTCTCCATCTATGCAGATTCTCTGGGAAGGCAGTAGGGCAGAAGAATTTACTCCCACTCGCGGTTTGAGACAAGGAGATCTGCTCTCCCCCTACCTATTCATGATATGTATGGAGAAATTGGCCCATTTAATCCAAGACGAGATTAATTTAAAGCAACGGAAACCTATACGATTGGGTAAGAATGGCCCCCCCATTTCTCACCTATTCTTTACTGATGATCTGCTTATTTTTGCAGAAGCTAGCTTAGACCAAGTGGAGGCAATCAAAGGATGCCTAGATAGATTCTGTGGAGCTTCAGGCTAAAAAGTTAGCAACAACAAAACGAGAGTGTTTTTCTCTAGCAACATCAACTATGTTTGGGCCTCCCAATTGAGCTAGGAGCTTGGTTTTACTAGCACGGCTAATCTTGGCAAATATCTTGGCACGCCTCTTCATCACGACTAAGTCAAAGCTGAGACTTACAACTTCATGATTGATAAAGTAAGAGACCAACTGAGTAGTTGGCATGCTTCACGCTTCTCCCTCACTGGCCGAGATAAACTCATGAAATCAGTAATTGCTGCTATGCAAGTGTACGTTATGCAAACTGCTAATCTTTCCCCATCTACATGCAATGAGATTGAGAGAAAAGCTAGGAATTTCTTATGGGGGTCCTCGGACGAGAAACAGAAGATGCACCTTGTGTCTTGGAGCAAATTATGCACTGATAAAAAGAGTGGAGGGTTGGGTATGCGTCATTTAAAACAACAAAACAAGGCCTTTATGATGAAACTTGGATGGGTCTCGTTCACGATCACGAATCTCTTTGGACCAGAGTTATTTGAGGGAAATATGGCTGTGGAAGTGACTTGATTCCCAAGATCAATCCCCAAAAAGCAGGCTCTAATGTTTGGAATGGCATAAAGAGAAACTGGGATAAAGTCTTTGATGGTATTCAACAAGTTACGGATCGTAATGGAGAGCCAAAGGCAAGGTGGAAAAGGGAGAAGAGTGTTTGTTTCACGGTGAGCTTAGCATACAAATCTCTTCCTTAGGCCGATGACATCCCCTCGTGTCTGTGGAAGAATATATGGAAACTTAGCGATGTAAAATGTTCGCTTGGACACTCAACCATCACCGTATTGTCACTAACAAGAGGAAAATGAAGATGAACTTACCTCCTACTGGTTCGTGCCCTAGGTGTAATTTCCATATCGAGGACGAGACCCATGCTCTTAGAGACTGCAAAGATGTCAAGAACTTTTGGGAGCAAATCATCAAACCGGCTTATCATAATAGCTTCTTCGCTTGCTCCTTGCAAGATTGGGTCATTCTCAATCTTACAAAGAACGTCGGTACCAGGCATGCTTACTGGAAGGGTTTATTTGTGATTATCTGTTGGTTGATTTGGCGGGATAGGAATGAGATTGCCCATTCAAGTGGCAATACCCAGATTAGCAACAATCTTGCTAGAGCTTTGGCGACTCTAAGGTGTATGAACACTGCGTATGACAAGCTCAAAGATGTCAACCTTACCAACGCGAGAAAGGTCCAAACAAGTACGGATATTGGTATAATAGAGTTTGATGCGCAAGTGGAAGTAGACGGAGCATATTCATCGGTCAACCAGCATGTGGCTTGTGGGGGTATCTTGATAGATAATGCAGGATGTATCAATGAGGGATTTCATTTCAGATTTCAATCCGATGACGCTCTGAAAGCGAAATTATGGGGCTGCCTTATTGGACTCAAAAGAGCTTGGGAAAAGGGATTCAGGAACATTGCTCTTCAATGTGACTCTCAAGAGACCCTTAGATTGCTCAGGGCGGGCCAAGCAGACATGCATGAAGACTTCACGTTGATAGAGGAAGTTAAAAGTGTGCTTCAGAGGGACTGGAAGGTGACGCTGCATTAGAATAGGAGGGCAGACTCACTTGCAAAACGAGGATTGGCCACAAGCTACGGCCTACAAGTGTTTGGCCCTGATGCCATACGTCAATTAATTCCTCCTGACACCAGGGGTAAGTTTGTTACAGGCTTTAGTGTTTTGTTTTTGTTATGTATTTCCTTTTTATCGAAAAAAAAAGGGAGAACGATGAGAGAAAGAGAGAGAAAGCAAGAAACCAACCAAGTTTGCGTAGAAGATGAAAAAAGACGAGGAGAGGAAAAATAGAAACGGAAGAAAATAGGTAAAGAAAGAGAGCTTGTATGAGGGACATTGAGAAAAGACAAAGTTGAAAAGTTGCATAGAGAGATTGAATATTTGAATGCATACAAAATTAAATTTTCGATGCTGATTTTCCGTGTAGTTTAATTGCTTAGTTGATAATAAATTAATTATATTAAATGCATAGGTCCAAAAAATTCTATATATTCCATTTTTTTAACAGTTTGTTTTTAAACAAAATAAAGTTTATGTATATTATAAATTCTTTAAAATCAAAAGATTTTAAGATGTACGTTTTTATTAATAAAAAAGTTAAAAATTTGTTAATTTTAGTACTATTACTTTTTATTATTATTTAAAATTGTTTATATTATGATTTTGCTCTTATATTACTCCTCCAGTTCTAAATATAATAATCTTTTTGTAGTGCGTATAAGGGTCTTACATTTAGGACAGAAAAAGTATTATTTTACCTAAAATATTTACTATATAATTAAAACTTATATTATTTTAGTTATGATCTATCTGATCTTAGTCTGACTTCAATCTAACACACTGGTGTTTAACTTATCATTTTTTTTTTTGGGTGAAGCCATGAAAGGTTTAACTTATCATATCTGTCGGTTTATTGACTGGTCTTGCTTTTATTTTATATATATATATATATATATATATATATTTAACGGTTGTGTATGGAATTTGTTGACAGGAATCAGAATTCGGCCGCATCCTCGTAGAGTCAGCACGGAATTCGGCCCATTCGCCTTTCGGTTCAGGGCACATTATTCACAAATCATCCACATGCACGTGTCCTCTTCCACGCTGCATCGCCCTGATTTCTTGGCAATTCTTTTATTTTATTCATAACTCGCGCGCATCATTATCACAGTACAATAGTACATAAATAAATTAATGATAAAAAAAGTATGATCATTAAATTATATATAATTGATGATCCCAGTGACAAATATGTATATGCTAGTATAAATTAAAAATTACTCCACCCATAGATGGGTAAGAACAGAGACCATTGGGCATTTATCCATATAAAAGACGATGTAACTAGCTTGTATTTTATGGGAAAAAATTACTATCAAACTGTCAAACAATCGAATGCTCATATATCATGACATTATGATCATACGAAAGAAACAAAAAGTTATTAAAGTTCTCCCTTTCTGTCTTACTTCTAAACAAATATATATAATTAAAAGTCTCATATTGACTTATTCTGCTCTTGAATTCTCTAGACTACATATCCTTTATTACATACTAGTTTGGTTATATGTTGAGAGAGAAAAGACAAGAGAGGTGTTTATTTATTAATAGTGCATGTCTCCAGTATACCGATACATGCAGCTAATATGTAGGTGCCATCATTATTGCTTGATCCTCCCTTAATGCTTGGTTTTATCCGTAGAGATGAGGAGGGAGACGTGGGGTAAGAAGCACATGAAGTGGTGAGGCTTTCATGCTGGTGAGCCCAATTTGTTCTCGCATGTCCACCGGTTGGTTATCAGGGCTTGCAATATCAAAGCCATGCAACAGATTAGCAAGCGTGAGTTGCATCATTAGGAGAGCAAATGAGATTCCAGGACAAATTCTTCTGCCAGCTCCAAAGGGAATGAACTCGAAATTCTGGCCTCTTAAGCCTAAATCCTTGTGGGTACTGAGGAATCTCTCTGGCCGAAACTCCAGTGGATCTTCAAATACTCGTGGGTCTCGATGGAGTTTTGAAAGGTTGGTCAAAAGACGCGTGCCAGAGGGTACGTGATAGCCAGCCACAGCACAATCTTGCACAGATTCGTGCACCACACTTAGTGGTGCGGCTGGGTACAGACGCATGGTTTCCTTGATGATTGCTTGAAGATAAGGCAGGTTCTTGAGGTCTGAATCCACTACTAATCTTTCTCTCCCAACCTGCGTGTCTAATTCATGTACTGCCTTCTTTAGGACTTGAGGATTGTTCAGAAGTAAAGATACAGCCCAAGTTAGTGTCACTGTTGTTGTGTCTGTCGCACCCAGAATCAGGGCCTGCAAGTTACCCATTCAACTTTCAATTTTGCAAAGATTAGCCTAAGGGTATGTTTGGCTCAATGAGAGGAAGGGGAGGGGAGGGATTTTAATGGAGGGAAGGGGAGGGGAAGGGAGTGGAAGGATTTTAATATTATCTTGTTTGGATTTATAAAAAAAGAGGGGAGGGGAGGGAAAAATATTTTAATATGGACAATTTTGCTCTTATTTTATTTAAGGTGTGGGCATAATGGTCACAACATGACAAAATATAGACATAATGGTCACAACATGACAAAATATGGGTATAATGGTCATAATATGATAAAATATTACCCTTTCCTTCCAAATCTTCCCAATTTTGGAGGGGAGGTTGAAGAGGGGAGGGGAGGGGAAATTTTAAAAAATTTTCCCTCCTCTCCTAAAATTTGTGTGTTGCCAAACAAGGGGAAATGATTAAAACCCCTCCCCTTCCTCCCCTCCCCCCCAAATCCCTCATACCAAACACACCCTAAGTGAATGAAAACCAGGCAGCATATGAGCGCACACAGACCTATTTCTTTTGTTGGAAGCTAGCCTTCGAAATTCGCAATTCACAAACTGAATGCTGTTATTTGACATATCAAGTTTTTTTTTTTTTTAACCAGCAACATATCAAGTATTTTGTATAGACGCCAAGTGCAGAACATAATTCAGTTAATTACGTGCACGGACACGGATCCCCTAAATTATTAATTTTTTGTTTGTATTGATAATTGATTTATAGGTTAAGAACTAGTTGATTAATTTGAGTATATTAAGTAAGTTTGTCAAATTAGTTATTTATAATAAATATGTGTTGTCTTTCTTATAATGCTATTTGATAAAACATTTAATATATGCAACTACTATAAAAACTATTTTAAAAAATAGATAAATATAAAAAACAAAATGAATTAAAATCTTATATTTAAAATTAAATTAAAAATAAAACTATTTCTTATGTGAAGAATAAAAATAGTGTTACGTATACGGGCATTAGATGCTATTTGTCCCCCCACCCCCCGGGGGGAACTTTGAGTGTGCGCCCACGCATCTAGCTAGATAGAACTCCAATGAGATGAGAAAAGCAAGTCGTCCTAGATATCAATCTGTTCAATTGCGTCCTCACAATGCAATAGCCTTTTCTGGTCCAATTGTTGTTTTTTCAGAACCGTACGTGAGATTTTCATTTCACACGGCTCCTCCTTTACGTGCATAATGAGAAAAAACAATGGAAAATTAAAAGGACTGACCAGGCTTGTAGCTTTAATGATAGTATTAGCATCGTGGCCGTCGATCATTTCAGCCTTATCAACTATGGAAAGAAGCACGTCCATGAAGTCACAGAGCTCAGGCTCGGCTTTTCCTGAACCGGAGTCCCTCTTGCGCCTGTGTTCATCCAACCAAAACTGAATAAATTGGTCCAGCTCTTTGGCCGTCTTCTTCATGGCCTTCTCTTGGCCACCCAAATCCAGCCACCTCAAATACGGCAACGCATCTGATATCACGAATTCTCCCATCAGTTTGACGGACTCCCTCAGTGCTCTCCGTGCCGTTTTGTTCTCTTCAGTCTCATCTAAGCGTTTCCCCGCGACCATTCTAAGCACAACACTAAAGGCTATATCTCCAAACCATTTCTTCATCTCACATGAAAGAGACACTGATTGCGAATTCCCACCACCTTCATTATTCTTCGACTTCATCCAACGGTCGTACGTATCTTTCACGGCCGACTTAACCTCGGACTCTCGCACATGTTTGAGCATCTCTAGGCGATGGTTGGTGAGGACCTCGAGGGTGGCGATCTTGCGAATTTGGCGCCAGTAGGGTCCGTAGGGACTGGTGCCGAACATGCCAAAGTTGTAGCCCAAAATTTCGAAGGCTAAGATTTTGGGACGGCCGGCGAAGGCTCGGTCGTGTACGGTGAAGCATTCCTTGGCGATCTCCCAGCTGCTCACAATCAAGGTTGGGTGAACCCCAAGCCTTAGGGAGAAGATTGGTCCGTATTTGTCGGCCATCTTGCCTAAGGCTATGTGCGGTGGCTCTGGCCCGCCTAGGAGGTGGAGGTGCCCAATCACAGGCCACGCGCCGCCAGCTTCCGGTGGCAGCTTTGTGGGCGTAGCTTTTTTCCCGCGGCTTCTTGATATGGAGAAAACAGCGTAGACAAAGATTAGTAGTCCAAGGATGCTGAACGGAACGGTTGATCGCCGGAAGATTACCGTCAAGTCCATGGCTCTGTAGTTTGTGGTGCTGGATGGCTTCTAGCAATGGACAAGAGATAATTATTTAAGAAAAATTGCAAGTACTGCTTGTCTAAAAGGGGTGAATTTATTGGGAGGTCGAAATCAATACTCGAGAAGTCAAGTTAATATCATAATGATAGGCGGAGAGGAACTGCTCAAGATTTTATTAAAGTTTTTTAATGATATTATAGGTAAATATCTGGAAAAGAAGTCCTGATTGATGGACATTATAAAAGAGTGCTGGTACTCTGCAGATTTACACATTTGAGGTACTAGCAATCTCGTCCGGTCAAAAAGTACTAGTAATCTCTGTACCCAATAAAATTCTCAATAATTTTTTTTTCTAATCTTCTCCTTATTGTTCAGTATAAAATTACAAAATGTAGACGGTTGAATGTCACCCTTTAGTAAGACTCCGGATGTTAGATTCTATGTTTTTAATTATAAAAATCTGAGTGCAAAGGCCTTTTTTATATTTCAGGATAAATTTTTGCATATTTATTTTAGTTACATTATTTTCATTTTTTTATTTACGTGATATTTCAAGTAATACTTATTATTTCCAATGTTTCAAATTTAAAGATAAATATATTTTCAGTAAAATTAAAATTTTGAATTGGAAAAATATACATGTATATAAATAATATAGACTATACTTACATCAAATTTCTTATATTCATTATGTCAAGTTCTCCAATCACGCATGACCATATGCCCTATTTTTGAAATATTACTGTTTAATAGCATTTAATTATAAATTTATATTAAATAAAAAAGGATGTATAGTCATGTATGATCAAGAATCTTGTTATAATGTATATAAGTAAATTGACGTAAATTTTTTTTTCCAAATAGTATAACAGTGTATACTTTATACACATTGCATAAAAGAAATAACATAGGGTCATTTGTTCGGTCATGACGGACACAAAAAGGGGGGAAACACAAGGACGAAGGGGAAACAAATGTAAGTAAACATCTTGTCATGAGGAGGATCTTATGGTGAAAATTGAATGACAAAGGGAACAGAACTGCACACAAAAAGGAGAACAGTCCCATGATGCGTTCTGTTTTCAACATATGTATTTTTCTATTTGTATATTCAATTATTATTCTTTTAAGTTTAATAACTGAAAAGCATTTCATATCATACTTTGCAATAAAAGCGATTAAATGAACTTTAACTTTCCAAACCAGTGTATAGAGGGACAATGTCTTGGAAACAAAAAGGCAGACTAGTGAGCTGGGAAAAAAAAATGATAAATTGATGGATGAAAATGGTGCTTCGTTATCCGAGGAAAAGGGGCTTGATAATGAGCAAAGCCGAAAAATTACTTATTGAAGCCCACAGGCTCGCTCTCGTTCTATCTGTTTGGGTCGTAAATGCTACCCCAGATTGTGCGGGCCTTGGTTTCAGACGAAGCCCAAATTTGTTTCAAACCCTTTACTGTTTTAGACGAGAACCAAACTGTGGTTTCAATATCACTAAGAGAATATTTAGACGGAAACCAAACTATAGTTTCAATATCACTGAAGGAATATTTAGACGGAAACTAAATTATAGTTTTAAAAATAATTTTACAACATACAAAGTAAATATAGGAAGAAGTTTATTTCGATACACGAAAAAATGCTCTCAAAAATACTTTTAAGCATATCCAAATACCTCTGGCCTCAGGACTGAGTCACTTTCAGGTCTTTAACTTGAATAAAAAGGTGGTGGTTCTTGCGAAACTCTATGATGAGGATTACCAGAGGATGGAAGCGTCATCTTTTGCCCGTAAAACTTAAAAACTAACGGCAATAGCGCCAGCCAAATGAACGAGAGAACAAGAAAATGTAGAGAAGCAGAGATGAAAGACCCACCATCACCGCCTTCCCCATAAAACTTTCTCCCTTCATGATAGCTTTTGAATTAATCGCCTGTCTTTCTTTGTTTTTTTTTTTTTGTTTCAAAGCTTGACATCACTGACTAAAAAGATATATAATACTTCTATTCATTATTTAATACTTCTTCGGTCCTTAATATAGGATCTAATTCTTGAGTTGGTTTTGGTCCTAAATAAAAGACTCATTTCTTATATTTATCAATTTTCTCTAAATTACCCCTATGGATACTCCTTCAACCCTGATCAAGTAGAAGAGGAAGAGAGGGCATTAAGAAAAATGATTATAGTGTTTTAAGAAAAATGTGTCATTTTTCTTATAATTAACTAACTTACTTAACTTCCTTAATCTAATCAAATTAGTTAAATGGGTCTTATATTAAGGACCGGAGGAGTAATATATAGTAAATCCTATAATTATCAAAACATAAATAACACAACTCATTCGTCGTTTTCTTGAATTGCGCGTGACAACCTACGGAACATGTCACCCAATTAGGTACGGAAAATATCTTCCCTCACCTGTCATCGCTTGGTACATATTTTATGCATCTATTGCGAGTAATATTGATAAGAAAACAATGACTTAGCCATTATGCTTGTGGTGATATTGTTTTTCCTGCAAAATTTATTGTTAAATAAACAAAAAAAGTTGAAAATAAAACCAGATTAACAAGCTCCAAGTCTCTCTTTAGTTGAGGTAGCGGGTAAACAGTACACACACGAGCACTCTGAGTAATATTACAAACTGAAACAATCTTTCTAAATAAACCGATAAATTTAACTTTTTTATAATAACTTTAAGAAATAACTTTTTATAACCAAATCATACTAAATACAAACTCAAATTATATCACAATGATCTACATTAACTAATTATATAATATTGTTATCCGCGATAGAAAAGAGCAGCACCCAATCATACATCCTATCACGGATAAAAGAACTTTTCCTAACTCATTCAAATACAAACTATGTAAGAAAGGATAAATCTCATTTAATATGGTTATAAAACAACATATAATATAGCTCACAAATAAAAATATTAAGAATTAAATCTTAATTCATATTTTATAATAAATTCATAAACAATTTATATGTGATCCTAGGCCTCTTGCCAACTACCAGGCACACACTACAACGTACAACTCAAAGGACATAAGGCATAATAATGCATGAATAAATTAAAAACAATTTATCCTAAGGTGGCAATATAGAGGATACAACATAGCTCATAAATCAAGGAGACACTACAAGTCACTAATGTAGCTTTACTCCTCCTGAGCCTTCCTTGATTCCCTCTTGTAAATCTTTCACCTGAAAAATGTTAAACAATAAGGATGAGATAACGTCTCAGTAACTAAATTCCTACCCATCATACACACTAGCATGAGCTAGCGAGGTGTCTGGTGGGATACACAGAGTTAATAACAGTCAATAGACATTTATTTAACAGTTAAACTCACAATAAACATATAGGTCAAGTATTTCTGCCAATTTCATGCAGTTGATAAATTTCAAAAGAGATAACATACTTTTCATTTTATTCAAAAGATATAAATATCAAATAAATATACCATGTCACATGCAATCTATGAACCCACATATATCCTTATATCCTCCTTATTTCTGTTAACTGGACCCCTAGACTAAGTTCTTTCTATTTGACTGGCTACTCTGACAAGCTCATCATACGAGTGCTATGGACTAGTCAAAGACCACAAAGCGCTCAGTGGAGCATAGGTCCCCCCACGAAGAACTACTGGGGTGTCGCAGTCCCTCAAAGAATTAGTGGGACAATAATAGTGGCCGACCATAGAGCTCTATATG
Source organism: Neltuma alba (assembly GCF_004799145.2). Lineage (NCBI taxonomy): Eukaryota > Viridiplantae > Streptophyta > Magnoliopsida > Fabales > Fabaceae > Neltuma > Neltuma alba. The sequence continues at coordinate 187,483 of NW_021635513.1, read as the reverse complement.
GAGGTCGATACCACGTGGCATATTTATATCTGTATACTCCAATCATCTCCTCCTCCAACCAAACCAGATGCACAGGGTTCACAATAACACATTTATATGCATGATCAAACGAATTCCAGAATAATCTCTTGGTCATAATCATTAATTTCTAACAATACAAATATTTCAACATTTTTTCAAAATAGCATCTCACAAGACAGTTCATATAAAACATAATATATGTATACAAAAATTGGTTATAAAATTACTCACTAGCCTTATACCAGAGCATGTAACAGATAGAAATTTAGTTACTTGGATTGCTAGCTAACAATCAAGTACAAACGAGGCCCGTACTCGAAAATGCCATAGTAGTATTATATCTATAATTGAAATTAAATTATCTCTATAGTATTAGAATAAACTACTCACAAATTTTTAGTCTTTAACGCTCCCTCTAATTAATACCTTCAACTGTCACTCGAAAGGCTCTTTCTAAGGTTTGGATTAGAACATATATATGATAATTTATATTCAATTCCTAGGTTCCCTTAATCTGTATCTTTAATTATTAAATTATATCATTTGAATCACCAAATTCATAACCTAGAGCCCTCAATTCATAGCTTATGTTCTATCTTCAAAGAATTAGACAGATAACCTCAATATGAGTTAATTTATTCTTACTGTACAAGTCTATTATTAATCCAACCATTTAATTAATATCTTACATGTCACAAGTTTACTCTCTAAATTTCAGGTTAATCCAACAGTGAACAATTTAAAAACGCTAATTTACTATCTGGTATTTATCTACCAAATCTAAAAAATAAATAAATAACGTACTTAATAACTTATAACTCAGAGATTGAATTGATAATCAACAACCTGAAACTAACAGTATGATGTCTAGGATCAGCTGACCAAATTGCAGCCCGATCCACGGTTACAACTCGTAAACATCACTTTACTGAGACTATCTCAGTTTTGTGTGAAAATTATTTAATTCATTTTTAACTCTCCTCTGCTACCACCTATATATAGGCTACTAGAGCTCCCTCTTTCCATCATTTAGTCAAGATAGGACCTTTTAACATTGCTATTTTATCCATCTTCTTATATTAGTCAATGTGGGACTTCTTAACATTGTTATTTTATTCATTTTCTTACACACACAGATACGTACATACATAAATAGAATTATTTTAATTACATATATATATATTTAACCTCTGCCTATTGTATAAAAATTTGTTTTAAATATTAAAATATGAAAATTAGAATGTTACACAAACATTATAAATTCTGGATATACACGAGGAGGCATGCATGGGGGAGCTCTTGTGAGAAGAACCAACGGTTTACCACTGGATACGTCAGTGGTATCGTTGTTCCAAGATCCCAACCAGAATTACTGCTAAGTGCTAACATTGAATTTAAATATTTGAAATCATATTAATTATTACGGGAGTATTAACAAACAATATTCAAAAAATATGTGGGAGCGTTGATATTATTACAGGTGATTAATGCGAGAAGTGAGTAGTGTATAATGGTCGACATGAAAACATTGTCGTTTGAGAAGCTCTGGGTCTCCCGGGGCCCGAGGGGGCCAGGGGGCATGTAAAAGCAATTTGAAGGATTGGGAGTCGTTGTCCGAGCTGTGGGTTCATGTATATTATATTTTGTCCGTAAGACAATGATAAAGACCATACACTGTAGAGCATCTTGTTACCCACCTTTCATTCTTTTTTTTTTTCTTTTTTTTGGGGGGGTCGGTTTAATCAATCACCGTTCAGATTGTTACATCTAGTATATAGTGCGGCTGATTACTTGCAGAGTCAATGAATCAGACCGTGCACGACGTTGACTAAATAATTGAATCAAGAGAACACAGAAATTGATGGTGTTATTGGCATATTTTTGTTATCATGGGTTGTTAATTTGTGTCGGTGTGAGGGCATTCTGGTTCCTATTTGAGCAGTTTTTATGGGTCCGTCATACGCGGTGCTCATCACCTGATGAGCCATCTGGACCGTCCAGATCTAATCTGGACGGTCCAGATGAATATTTTAAATAATATTTTAAAATAAAAAAGAGTATTTTTAAGAATGAAGTTAGAAGATTATCTTATGTTTTTCTATACCTATTAAAATAATGTTTTTTAAAAATAAAAATAAAATAAAATAAAATCTGGACGGTCCAGATTGATCTGGACGGTCCAAGTCTGATGAGCATTGGGTGCTCATCAAAACTGACAAGCACTCAATGCTCTCCGTTCCATTATTGATGATCAGTTGCATGTGCGTCAGAGTTACAGAGAGAGAAGAGGAAGGAAGCAGAGGCAGAGCGGCAGTGCAGGGTTATTATGAGGCATTGGTTTGGGGAAGTTTTGCAACACAATGTGGTTGGGAGTCGTGATGCCAGATTGAATGGGGATCAACTACCAACGAAGGACCGCCTTTGTGACGGATCATAAAAGGGCCATCCCATTACGTGGAGGACCATTTTGAGAGCAAAACTAGTTACATTCTTCTTTCTCCCATATCTATCCATAAAAATAATAAGCATAGTAATAACTGCAGTACGTCAGTCAATTGCCATCTTTTCTTTTCGATGCATCATTATTATAACAAACCCTACATAATCTTAATGGAGACAATATAATAGCTAGGGGAGAGGAGCTTAGTGATGAGATTGAGGGTGTAAGTGGATCGATGAGCGCCACCAATCAAATTGCAAAGAGTTTAGAGGGAAAAGGAAACCCCAATTTCAGAAACAGAATATGGCATTTTGAGTTAAATGTATCATCGATATCGACTCATTATATTATGCATTCAAAAATGATGCCTTAGTCTTGTCCATGCACTTGTGTGTGCGCGCCACACTATTTGAAGACTGAAATATGCTTTCCAAGAACAATGCAATAATAATAAAAGATATATGCTGATGATCAAATGCTTGAGTTATAAAAAGCCTCCGCTCATTAAAAAGCAAAAACAGACAGATGATAAAATTAAAGGCCAAGCGATCTAGCCCGTTCTTTGTCTCCATTATGCATAAAGATGAGGGGAGAGACGTGGCGTGAGGAGGACCCGAAGAGGCGAGGCTTTGATATTAGTGAGCCCAACCTGTTCTCGCATATCTGTTGGTTGGTTATCAGGAGTTGCAATATCAAAGCCATGCAGCAAATTGGTGAGTGTGAGTTGCATCATCAAGAGCGCAAATGAGACACCAGGGCACATTCTTCTTCCTGTACCAAAGGGAATCAGTTCAAAATGCTGCCCTCTCAAGTCCAAATCTTTGTGAGTGTTTAGGAATCTGTCCGGCCTAAACTCCAATGGGTCTTCATACACACGTGGGTCCCGATGGATTTTTGAGAGGTTGGTCAAGAGATGGGTGCCCGAGGGTATGTGGTACCCTGCCACTGTGCAATCTTCCATAGACTCGTGCGGCACGTTGAGTGGTGCGGCTGGGTACAAGCGCAGCGTCTCCTTCAGGATGGCTTCCAGATACGGCAGGTTCTTCAAGTCTGATTCTGATGCCAGCCTCTCCCCCCCAACTTGTGCGTCTATTTCATCTACGGCCTTCTTTAGGACTTCGCGATTGTTCACAAGTAAAGACAGAGCCCAAGCTAGCGTCCCTGTCGTTGTGTCTGTTGCCGCTAAAATTATTGCCTGCAAATTTCCCATGCGACCTTTTAAAACTGGCCTTGGTGAAAACCAGGCATCCACACAAATTAAATTATCCTGATGCCATCTATGTTTGCTTCTGTGTAATGATGAACACACGGACACGCGCACGCACCCACCTCGCAGCATGTATCTAATTAAATAATATCTTTATCTTATTCTTAATAAGGAAAGGTAGATATATATATAATTCTAAATTTTATTAATGAATTTTCGCTTATAACAGTAATATCTCTCTCTTTTTTAAATAAAATAGAATATCATGAATGTATATGATGCGGACAAAACAAATAAAAAGCACAGAAGCATGAATTAGGATCTGAAAAACTTGTGCGGATGACGGCTTTAAAATCCCAAAAAATAAATATTGAATATCGATAGAAAGAAAGAGGATTAGGATATATGTGAGAGACCGACCAGGCTTGTGGCTTTAATTAGAGTGATAGAGTCACGGCCATCAATCATTTCAGCTTCATCAGCAACGGAAAGAAGCACATCCATGAAGTCGTCGTGCTTAGGCTGGGCTTGCCCTGAACCGGAGCCCCTTTTGCGTGTGTGTTCATCCAACCAAAACTGAATAAATTGTTCTAATTCGTTTGCCGTCTTCTTCATGGCCTTTTCTTGGCCGCCCAAATCCAGCCACCTCAGATACGGCAACGCATCTGATATCACGAATGCTCCGCTCAGGTCGAACAAATCCCTCAATGTTTTCCGAATCCTTTCATTCCCTTCGGTCTCAACAAATCGTTTTCCGACCACCATTCTAAACACAACATTTAAGATTATGTCTCCGAACCATTTCTTCATCTCACATGACAGAGGCGCTGCTTCTAGATTCTGATCGCTGCTGTTGTTTAACTCTGCCCAACGATCGTAGGTTTCCTTCATGGATGACTTAACCTCGGACTCTCTCACGTGTCTGAGCATCTCGAGGCGATGGTTGGAGAGGACCTCCAGCGTGGCGATCTTGCGCACCTGACGCCAATAATCTCCGTAGGGACTGAAGGCGATCATGCTGAAGTTATAGGCCATGACTTCGGCAGCCAAGAATTTGGGACGGCTAGCAAAGACCCTATCGTTTACAGTGAAAAGTTCCTTGGCAATCTCCCAACTGCTCACAATCAAGGTGGGGTGAACACCGAGCCTTACGGTGAAGATTGGTCCGTATTTGTCGACCATGTTGCCTAAGGTGATGTGCGGTGGCTCTTTCCCGCCTAAAAGGTGGAGGTGCCCAATCACAGGCCAGGCACCGCCGGCTTCCGGTGGTGGTTTTCTAGCCGTACTGTTGTTTCTACGATGGCTTCTTGATATGGAGAAAAGAAGGTAGAGAAAGAGCAACAATCCAAAGAAGGTAAAGGGAGTGACTGATTGCTTGGAGATTGTCAGGTCCATGGTCGTGGGTATAATCTGGGATCTGGTGCTGTGTATGGGTATGTTGTAAATGTTGAATGAAGCAGATGGAGAACAGGGCAGCTACTAATATGCTGATTGTTGATAAAAATGAAAATAAAAAGAGAGAGTTGGTCCACCGTATTTGGTTGTTGAATTCCATTTTCGCCCCGCAACAGCAATATCCCTCTCGGCGCAGGTTTGGGTAAAAGCCGGAGGTCTTAAGCGTGCAGAACCGGAGCCACGAGGGAGCATATGGGGCCCACTTCGTTACTAGCTGGCGCCTCCACAGATGAGTACCAAGTGCCCTGACGAGCAATCTGCACCGTCTAGATCTAATCTGGACGGTTCAAATTTAATATTTTAAATAATTATTTAAAAATAAAAAAAATTATATTTTTAAAGAATAATAATTAAGAGATTATTTTATTTTTTATCCTATACCTATTAAAATAATTATTTAAAAAAATAAAAATAAAATTAAATATGAATCGTCCAGATCTGATGAGCATTGGGTGCTCATCAAAACTAATGAGCATCCAATGCAAATCCCTGGCTGGCATGTCTTATGTATGGTGTTATGCTAATGGAGTGTTTTTTTTTTTGTTTAATTCATAGTCAAGGGAGTGCTTGGATTACTAAAAAAAAGTATTTTTAAAACACACTTCTCAGTAAATTGAAGTCTTCACATGTTTATTTTATATATTGTATAAATATTTTTAAAATTATAATTTTGTTTCCGTCCAAACACTTCTAAAATAAAAACGACCTTGCTAAAAAAAAAGATGATTGAGCTCAAGGATACATTGTTTGAAATAATTATAAATATTATCTTTAGTGTTTAATATAAAAGCTAGATCACTAATTTAAATATAAAAATTTGTTAATATGGTTATTTATAATAAATAGATGTTATTTTTCTCAAAAGAATCTTGTTAATAATGTATATTAATTAAAACTACTATTTTATAGAACAGTTAACATATGTAATTATTATGAGAACTACTTTAAAAAAATAAATAAATATGAGAGATAAAATAAATTAAAATCTTATATTTAGTATCAAATTAACAGTTAAACTAAATCTTATATTAAAAAATAGAGGTAATATATTACATCTTATATTTAAAAACAAATCAAAAATTAAATTAGGTATTGTATTAAGTAACAGATGCAGGATATCATAATATATTTTTTTCACATGTTATATCTCACATTATTTTTTTGGAAAAAAATTAATTTATAGAACCTATCCTAACTTCTCTAATCTGAATTTAATATTTAAATTAACTTTGAGTCGTTGTTTGCACAATGAACTTACTATTACTTGAAGAAAAAAAAGCCTAATTAGTATCCGATTGGAATTTGTCAACCGCAACATTGCGTGTCACCCCGCACGCCACCTCACGCATCTTCCGGCGTTTTCATGCGTCTGTTGGCACCCCTAGTATCCTTACAGCGAATTCAATTCAATATTTTGGGTGCTGATAAACATTAGGACGCGACCATAATGTAAAACCATATATTTCAGGTAAAAAATTGATGATCTTCAGGCCCAAAAAAGGGTAAAAAGATGATGATCCATGCATAGAAGTCTTGTTTACTTATATTTTCCAAAACAAAATTCTCTTATACAAACTTCCAAATTATATACAATTTATGTTGTATATATCAATTAATTATTGTGCAGGAAGACAATTAGACTTAGATTCTTCAATTAAACTAATGACAAGAATATGATTTATTCATAACAATAATAAATAAACTTGGCAAAAGAATATGAGAAAATTCCAAAAAAAAATGAGTCAACATTCTAAATAAAACATTATTATAAAATATGTTGTCATTTACTTTTCAAATGTAGTCATGTTCTCAACGAGTATAATAACCAATATTGATATAAAATTTTAAAATTCAATAATATTTTTTAGGGATTTTCTCAAAGAATATATACAATAGGCCAAAAATAATGAGTCCCGAAAAGCCTCCATTCATTAATTAGATATTTATTCAGACTTAAAAACAGGTCCATATAATAAAAGCCAAAGCTAGCTAGTTCATTTTTTTTTTCCCCCCCGTCATCCATACAGGTGACGGGATGAGAGACGAGGAGCAAGACGGACATGGAGTGGTGAGGCTTTGACGTTAGTAAGTCCGACCTGTTCTCGCATATCCACTGCCTCATTATGAGGCGTTGCAATATCAAAGCCATGCAGCAGATTGGCGAGCGTGAGTTGCATCATCAAGAGAGCAAATGAGACACCAGGGCACATTCTTCTCCCTGCACCAAAGGGAATCAGCTCAAAATGCTGCCCTCTCAAGTCCAAATCTTGGTGAGTACTTAGGAATCTGTCTGGCCTAAACTCCAATGGGTCTTCATATACACGTGGGTCCCGTTGAATTTTTGAGAGGTTGGTCAAGAGATGGGTGCCTGAGGGTATGTGGTACCCTGCCACTGTGCAATCTTCCATCGACTTGTGCAGCAGATTGAGTGGTGCGGCTGGGTACAAGCGCAGCGTCTCTTTCAGGATGGCTTGCAGATACGGCAGGTTCTTCAAGTCTGATTCTGATGCCAGCCTTTCTCCCCCAACTTGTCCGTCTACTTCATCTACTGCCTTCTTTAAGACTTCACGATTGTTCAGTAATAAAGACAGAGCCCAAGTTAGTGTTGCTGTTGTTGTGTCTGTTGCCGCTAATATTAGCACCTGCAAAGTGTAAATTTCCCATTCAACCTTAATTTGCGACTTCACCCTTCAAGATGCCATGTCTATGTTTGCTTATGTATATACTGGGTAGATCAGACGAAGAACATACATTAATTTAGACGTATACATAGATAAGAATATCATGAACATTTACAAATGAAAAGGGACAAAAATTAGAGATAATTAATACGTGGGTGAAAGACTGACCAGGCTTGTGGCTTTAATCATAGTATTAGAATCGATGCCATCAATCATTTCAGATTCATCAGTGCTGGAAAGAAGCACATCCATGAAGGCGCTATGCTTAGGCTTGGCTTGCCCTGAACCGGAGTCCCTCTTGCGTCTGTGTTCATCCAACCAAAACTGAATAAATTGTTCTAATTCGTTTGCCGTCTTCTTCATGGCCTTTTCTTGGCCGCCCCAATCCAGCCACCTCAGATACGGCAACGCATCTGATATCACGAATGCTCCGCTCAGGTCGAACAAATCCCTCAATGTTTTCCGAATCCTTTCATTCCCTTCGGTCTCAACAAATCGTTTTCCGACCACCATTCTAAACACAACATTTAAGATTATGTCTCCGAACCATTTCTCCATTTCACAAGACAGAGGCACTGCTTCTTGATTCTGACCGCTACTGCTGTTCAGCTGCGCCCAACCATCATAGGTGTCCTTCATGGCTGACTTAACCTCGGACTCTCTCACATGTTTGAGCATCTCGAGGCGATGGTTGGAGAGGACCTCCATCGTGGCGATTTTACGCACGTGACGCCAGTAGGATCCGTAGGGGCTGGCTCCGAGCATGCTGTAGTTGTAGCCCATGACTTGGCCGGCTACGAACTTGGGACGGCTAGCAAAAACTCTGTCGTTCGCGGTGAAGCACTCCTTGGCAATCTCCCAACTGCTCACAATCAGAGTTGGGTGAACCCCCAGCCTCATGGTGAAGATTGGTCCATATTTGTCGGCCATCTTGCCTAGGGTTATGTGCGGTGGCTCTGGCCCGCCTAAGAGGTGGAGATGCCCTATCACTGGCCACGCGCCGCCTGCTTCCGGTGGCGGTTCTCTACCCGTAGTTTTATTTCTACGGTGGCTTCTTGATTTGGAAAGGGAAGGTAGAGAAAGAGCAACAATCCCAGGGTGCCTAACGGTACGCTTGATCTGATTAACACGTCCATGGCGGCAGTAATCTGGTTTCTGGTGCTGTGTATGGGCATCTCTAAGTGATACCAGTTTCCTAATTTCTGTGTTGCAGGATATAATATAAAAAGATAAATAGCGATAAAAAAACAGCCAATAGGTGTGGCCGTGTGGCTGATTTTTCTTTCTTTGGCCAACTTGTGGCTGATTTTTCGAAACCCTGAACGCCACACAAAAACCCACACTAAACTTTTCTTTTTTCCCTTATAGGAGACATTAAATTTTCTTGTTGATATATATGACTTTTTTCCTTGCCAACGTAAATATTGTTCGGTAGACAACCGATGGTATATTCGTATCTTTCAAAATATGCATTATTATTATTGGCAAAAAAAATATGCATTATTAAATTACAATCAATGATTTTTATATTCCCTCCGTTCCTTATTATAAGAGACATTTGATGCTTATGACATGTTCTCGTATATAAGAGACACTTAAAAGTTGTCTCTACTTCTTTGTGTTGATTTCCTATTTTACCCATATTTATTATCTTCAACTCACACACACTCTCTCTCCCACTTCTCTTTCTTTTAATAATTTAATTATTCTCTCTCATGCTCTCTTTCCTTATTAATGAGGGCATTTTTGAAAAAAAAAATTATGCTTTTTATCTATTAATTGTTCTTAACTAATTTTAACTATTTTTTTTATCAACGTACTTCGGTTATTTGTCTCTTATAATAAAGAACGGAGGGAGTAACAAATACTCCTCTTATCTTATTTATAAGATATTTTCAGTATATTTCACACAGATTAAGAAAAACATTAAAATGTATTAACTCTCTATTAAAATATAACAATTTTTCAACTTTACCCATATTTAATATATACACTTTTCAAAAGATATAACTACTTACATCGTAATAAATAAACGACAAAATAATATATTTATACTGAAAATTTAATGAAGTGACTTATAAATAGAACCCAAAAAACTTCTTTTTCTGCCTTATAAATAGGACCAGAGGAGCATTTTACTACTATAAATTTAAAATTACAGTTACAACTATACATAAGAAACAGCATAGACAGATGGGCATTTATGTTGAAATCTTTCTTCTCATAACATGCTCCTTATGTTCACACCATTTTGTTCTTTAATATAAATCACTTAGATATATTTTTTTATAACAAAGAGTACATTAAATTGATAAAAAAAAATTAATTTAATTTTTATTAAAATTTTATATCTTCTCTCAAATTGTAAACCATTTACATATTTCTCATTTTTCCCTTCATTTTTAATATTAGAGAAAAATTAGAAAATAATCATCAAATAAAAAACGGCAAATAATAAAATTAAAAATAATTGGCGATATTTTACATGGTATTTAAAATCAAATCAGACTAGCCGGTTCAAACTCAAACCGACAAACCACATTTCAGACTAGAAACCAGAAACTGGCAAACCGCTGTTTGTCCTGTCTGATTTTTTTCCCCCAAAATCAGAGAAAATCTAGCCCAAAATAAGCTGTTCTGGATCAGTGTGACTCAAACGGAATCAGGGTAACCCCTGGGTTAGCGGGTTACTTTATTTGTCTCCCCCAAACTGTGACATCACTCCATTACCAGAAGAAAAAGACGAAAGCTTACAGAAAACTGTGTGTGTGTGTGTGAGAGAGAGAGAGGCACGTGTGAGCGAAGAACAAGCTTGAAGGAAAAAAATGAAAAATTATTTAGAAAGAGAAGGAGAGCGATGAGAGAAAGGGAGAGAAAACAAGAAACCAACCAAGTCTGCGCAGAAGATGAACAAAGACGAGGAGAGGAAAAATAGAAACGGAAGGAAATAGGTAAAGAAAGAGGGCTTGTATGGGGGACGTTGAGCCTAATATTATCAATGTCAAATCTGTTGCTACATTGAGAAAAGACAAAGTTGAAAAGTTGCATAGAGAGATTGAATGCATACAAAATTAAATTTTCAATCCTGATTTTCCGTGTAGTTTAATTGCTTAGTTGATAATAAATTAATTATATTGAATGCATAGGTATAATAATATGTCTCAAGTGTAAAAAAAAAACAGGCATAATAATACTCCTACGATTCTAAGTATAAGATCCTTTTTATAGTGTGTATAAAGATGTTTATATTGAGGACTATATATCTATCAGATACCCATGTAGTCCTTACTCTAACCCAAAAAATTCTATACAAGGTCCAAAAAATTCTATATATTCCATTTTTTAACAGTTTATTTTTAAACAAAATAAAGTTTATGTATATTATAAATTCTTTAAAATCAAAAGATTTTAAGGATGTACATTTTTATTAATAAAAAGTTAAATTTTTTTTTTAATTTTAGTACTATTACTTTTTTTATTATTTAAAATTGTTTATATTCTGATCTTGCTCTTATATTACTCCTCCGATCCTAAATATAATACATTTTTTGTAATATGTATAAGGGTCTTATATTTAGAACCAAAAGAGTATTATTTTGTTTAAAATATTTACTATATAATTAACGTTTATATTATTTTAGTTATGATCTGTCTGATTTTAGTTCGACTTAAATCTAACATATTGGTGTTAAACTTATCATTTTTTTTTTGGGGGTGAAGGGTTTAACTTATCATCTCTGTCGGTTACTGACTGGTCTGGCTTTTATTTTATATATATATATATATATATATATATAATTTTAACGGTTGTGTATGGAATTGGTTGACAGGAATCAGAATTTGGCCGTATCCTCGCAGAGTCAGCACAGAATTCAGCCAATTCGCCTTTCGGCGCAGGGCACATTATTCACAAATCATCCACATGCACGTGTCCTCTTCCAAGGCGCATTTATCCATTCGGCATTTATCCATATAAAAGACGACGTAACTAGCTTGTATTTTATGGGAAAAAAATTACTATCAAACTGTCAAATAATCGAATACTCATATATCATGACATTATGATCATAGGAAAGAAACAAAAAGTTATTAAGGTTCTCCCTTTCTGTCTAACTTGTAAACAAATATATATAATTAAAAGTCTCTATTGACTTATTCTGCTCTTGGGTTCTCTAGACTACATATCCTTCATTATATATTAGTTTGGTTATATGTTGAGAGAGAAATATACGAGAGAGGTGTTTGTTTATTAATACTGCATATCTCAAATATACGGATATATGCAGTTAATATGCAGGTGCTATTATTGTTGCTTGATCCTCCCTCAATGTCTGGTTTTATCCATAGAGATGAGGAGGGAGACGTGGGGTAAGAAGCACATGAAGTGGTGAGGCTTTCATGCTGGTGAGCCCAACTTGTTCTCGCATGTCCACCGGTTGGTTATCAGGGCTTGCAATATCAAAGCCATGCAACAGATTAGCAAGCGCGAGTTGCATCATTAGGAGAGCAAATGAGATTCCAGGACAAATTCTTCTGCCAGCTCCAAAGGGAATGAACTCGAAATTCTGGCCTCTTAAGCCTAAATCCTTGTGGGTACTGAGGAATCTCTCTGGCCGAAACTCCAGTGGATCTTCAAATACTCGTGGGTCTCGATGGAGTTTTGAAAGGTTGGTCAAAAGACGCGTGCCAGAGGGTACGTGATAGCCAGCCACAGCACAATCTTGCACAGATTCGTGCACCACACTTAGTGGTGCGGCTGGGTACAGACGCATGGTTTCCTTGATGATTGCTTGAAGATAAGGCAGGTTCTTGAGGTCTGAATCCACTACTAATCTTTCTCTCCCAGCCTGCGTGTCTAATTCATGTACTGCCTTCTTTAGGAGTTGAGAATTGTTCAGAAGTAAAGATACAGCCCAAGTTAGTGTCACTGTTGTTGTGTCTGTCGCGCCCAGAATCAGGGCCTGCAAGTTTCCAATTCAATTTTCAATTTTGCAAAGATTAGCCTCAGTGAATGAAAACCAGGCAGCATATGAGCACACATAGACCTATTTCTTTTGTTGGAACCTAGCCTTCGAAATTCGCAATTCATAAATTGAATGCTCTTATTTGACATATCAAGTATTTTTTTTAGACCAGCACTTATCAAGTATTTTGTATAGACGCCAAGTGAAGAAAAATAAAAGAATATAATTCAGTTAATTACGTGCACAGTCACGGATCCCCTAAGTTATTAATTTTTTGTCTGAATTGATAATTGATTTATAGGTTAAGAACTAGTTGACTAATTTGAGTAGATTAAGTAAGTTTGTTAAGTTAGTTACTTATAATAAATATACGTTACTTTTGTTAAAATACTATTTGATAAAGCATTTAGTATATGCAGCTACTATAAAGAATATCTTAAAAAATAAATAAATATAAAAAAATAAATTAGAATCTTATATTTAAAATTAAATTAAAAATAAAACTATTTCTTAGAATAAAAAAAGTGTTACGGATACGGGCATTGGATGCTATTGTGTGCACGCACCTAGCTGGATAGAACTCCAATGAGATGAGAAAAGCAAGTCGTCCTAACTCCTAACGCGCATAGAAAAAACAACGGAAAATTAAAAGGACTGACCAGGCTTGTAGCTTTAATGATAGTATTAGCATCGTGGCCGTCGATCATTTCAGCCTCATCAACTATGGAAAGAAGCACGTCCATGAAGTCACCGAGCTCAGGCTCGGCTTTCCCTGAACCGGCGTCCCTCTTGCGTCTGTGTTCATCCAACCAAAACTGAATAAATTGGTCCAACTCTTTGGCCGTCTTCTTCATGGCCTTCTCTTGGCCACCCAAATCCAGCCACCTCAAATACGGCAACACATCTGATATCGCGAATTCTCCGGCCAGTTTGAAGAACTCCCTCAGTGCTCTTCGTGCCGTTTTGTTCTCTTCAGTCTCATCTAAGCGTTTCCCCGCGACCATTCTAAGCACAACACTGAAGGCTATATCCCCAAACCATTTCTTCATCTCACATGAAAGAGACACTGATTGCGAATTCCCACCGCCTTCATTATTCTTCGACTCCATCCAACGGTCGTACGTATCTTTCATGGCCGACTTAACCTCGGACTCTCGCACATGTTTGAGCATCTCCAGGCGATGGTTGGAGAGGACCTCGAGGGTGGCGATCTTGCGAATGTGACGCCAGTAGGGTCCGTAGGGACTGGTGCCGAACATGCCAAAGTTGTAGCCCAAAATTTCGAAGGCTAAGATTTTGGGACGGCCGGCGAAGGCTCGGTCGTTGACGGTGAAGCATTCCTTGGCGATCTCCCAGCTGCTCACAATCAAGGTTGGGTGAACCCCGAGCCTTAGGGAGAAGATTGGTCCGTATTTGTCGGCCATCTTGCCTAAGGCTATGTGCGGTGGCTCTGGCCCGCCTAAGAGGTGGAGGTGCCCAAACACAGGCCATGCACCGCCTGCTTCTGGTGGTGGTTTTCTATGCGTAGTTTTGTTTCTGCGGCTTCTTGATACGGAGAAGATAGCATAGAGAAAGAGAAAGAATCCAAGGATGGCAAACGGAAGGGTTGATTGAGTGGAGACTGTCAGGTCCATGGCCACTGTATCTCTGGTGCTGGTTAGTGGTTATGGCTCCTTGCAAAGTGATTAGAGACCGCTTTGAAATGATGGCATGCTTAATGAAGAAAGCTCTTAAGTAATCAAAAGCAATCAAAGCACTAACAAAATGGAGGGCCACATCACCGGGGGCACCTCCACAAGCTAATTTTTAATTTTGTTTTAAATCTAAAAAATTGTGGACCAACTGTCCCGAAAAACAAACAAGATTATTGTAATGTTTAGTTTATATATTAGATCTTGTATTGATTGATCGGGAAAAAATTATATATTAGATCCTCAAATATTTGTATCCTTTTTTTCCTATAAGATTTCGATCCTTTTTTTTAAAATAAAAACCACCAGCATTATTTTTTTTTTAGAGAAGTAAAACGCAATAAATTTCATATCATATGTCAGATTTTTGTCTAAAGAAAACGAAAAGCAATACAATGTATGTCATATCAAAACTAACCTTTCATTTCTATTTCCATTTCCATTCTCTTTTATTATTACCTACGTCTCTCTCTCTCTCTCTTTTCATCTCTCTGCTCTCTTTCGTCAAGTAGCTCCGGGTTCCAGTGTTTCAATTTTTGAAGCGGTTCTTCTTCCCGGAGCTTTCTTCGTTGATTTCTCAGTAGCCAAAACAAGAAACAGTAATTTTCATTATTAGTTTTTGTTCTTTCCTTTTTTATTTGTGTTCTTTTAATGTGTCATTCTCTCCTTCATTTCTGCTTTTTTCCTGTTCTGTTTTCTCCCATTGTTTCCCCTTCACTTTGTTCTTCATATCTGACATCCGGTTTTTATCAGACTGTTCCGGGTTCCGGTTTAAATCCGGTTCCTAGCTCAAAAGGCTGTTCTAAATGGCTGAAACCGGCTTAACCCCTTAGACAGTCTAATGCTTCGAACCAAGCCGAAAAAGTGTTTGCCCAACCGTCCTGTTCGGCCGAGCTTTGAAGGACTTGTTTGGAGCTCTGTTTAAAATGAGTTTTAAAGTAAGTTTACATAAATCGAGACAAAACCCTCACATATTTATTTCGTATTTCGTAAATATGTTTAAAAAGTTATTTATAAATTAATCTAAACAAGCTTTAAATTATTATCGGTTAGCTATTTGAGCAGCAATGCTACCTATCATGTCTGAATAAGATTTAGAAGTAGATTCCATATTTATCATGGGGTATTCTTCTTAATTTAGGCTATTTATATTGTTTTAGATTTAATTTAAATGATTTTGTATTTTAATAAATAAAAAATGTGAACCTATAAATAGCATTTTTTTAAAATCATCATTTCGAAAATTGTAGATTAAAAATGTCAGATCCTAAATAGTAATGTTGAATTTTGAGTAGTTTATCACAATAAAAGGACAAGTGTACGATGCTAATGATAGCACTAAACCAGTCAGATGTGACCTCATATATGGTGAAAAGTTTCATGCATTTATTGTAAATGTAGCTTTCACTAAAATGAAAAGCATAATGAAGAGAGCCTCAATACATTTATTTTAATTTTTTTTTTTTGGCCAAAAATTTATTTTAATTTTGAAAGCACTGGCAAGTGGCCAGCATTAATAATCACTTAACATACTCGACACTCGTCATGAATATTGTTTTTCTTGCAAGATTTATTGTTAAAATAAAGAGAGAAGTTGAAAACAAAACCGCATTAAGAAAGCTCCAAGGGAGTAGTTGAGAAGGCAGGTAAACAACACACATACGCTCCATGTAATATTGCGACCATTGAATTTCTAGATATATACGAGTATACATGGGGGAGCCTAGCTCTTTCTTCCAATAAATTAATACTACTGTAACAAGACTAACCATGCAAGACAACATGCCGGGCCCTTTAGTCAAAAGACCCAAAGGTCAGCTAATGGATATGTGAGGGATATGTACCAGAGGACAAGCAATTAAAATGTTGAAAACAGAATTGTACGTGCAAATAGCTAAATACGAGTGAAACACTTACGATAAAAAAGTATCATGTTACATAACACGTGAAAACTATAAATTATATTAGCTCCCATTCTTAATATAAAATTTAGTTTAATTTTTATTTTGGTCTTTAACATGATATTTCAATCTATTTTTTTTTATATTTATCTATTTTTTTTCAAATCAGTCTTTTTAATAATATTTATTATAGCCAATACACTTAATTAGTAAGGATATTTTAGAAAAGATAATAATTTTTGTTACAAATAACTAACTTAACTTATTTTCTTAATCTATTTAAATTAATTAACTAACTCTTATATTTAGGAACAGAGGTAGTAATAACTAAAGCTTCCCCCTGCCGGACAACCTTTAATTATAAACAAACACATTATTAAAAGCCTCACCAATC
Organism: Neltuma alba; assembly: GCF_004799145.2. Lineage (NCBI taxonomy): Eukaryota > Viridiplantae > Streptophyta > Magnoliopsida > Fabales > Fabaceae > Neltuma > Neltuma alba. The sequence goes on along the minus strand of NW_021635513.1, from coordinate 170,729 downwards.
TTCCTCTTATCCATAGAGAAGAGGGGAGAGACGTGGGGTACGAAGGACTTGGAGGGGTGAGGCTTTGATATTGTTCAATCCAACCTGTACTCTCATGTCCACTGGTTCATTATCAGGGCTTGCAATATCAAAGCCATGCAACAAACTAGCAAGTGTTAATTGCGCCATTGGGAGAGCAAATGAGATTCCAGGGCACATTCTTCTGCCAGAGCCAAAAGGAATCAATTCAAAATGTTGGCCTCTCAAGTCAAGATTCCTGTGGGAAGTTAGGAATCTCTCTGGACTAATTTAATCAGCTTTGGTTGGATGAAGAAGAGGGCCAAAGAGTTGGACCGATTTATTCAGTTTTAATTAGTTTGGAATACTGGATGTACTAAAAATTACTTTAGGATACTGGGCGAGCCTGTAAAAATAGTTCAGAGTGCTGGGCTCATCTTAACTTGTCAAAATAATGCACATCAGACACCTGCGTGTTCGTCACGTAGGATTTTTTGGTCAACATTCGGCTGAGTTAGCAAGGTAACGGTCAAAGTTAACTTTTCTGTTAGGCCGGGATATGGATGCACCGTTTTAATTAGTTTGGAACACTGGATGCACTGAAAATTATTTTAGGACACTAGGCATACTTGGAAAAATAGTTCGGGGTGCTGGACGCACCTTAATCTAATTACAAAATATAGACGGTTGAATGTCACCCTTTAGTAAGAATCCGGATGTTAGATTCTATGTTTGTAATTATAAAAATCTGAGTGCAAAGGCCTTTTTTGGATATTTCAGGATAAATTTTTACATATTTATTTTAGTTACATTATTTTCATTTTTTTTTATTTACGTGATGTTTCAAGTAATACTAATTATTATTTCCAATGTTTCCAATTTAAAGATAAAAAATGTTTTCAGTAAAATTAAAATTTTGAATTGAATAAATATACATGTATATAAATAATGTAGACTATATTTATATCAAATTTTTTATATTCATTATGTCAAGTTTTTCAATCACACATAACTGTGATTCTTATTTTTAAAATATTATCATTTAATAAAATTTAATTATAAATTTACATTAAATAAAAAAGGACGTATAGTCACGTGTGATTGAGAAATTTGTTATAATGTATATAAGTAAATTGACATAAATTTTTTTCCAAATAATATGACAGTGTATACTTTATACACATTGCATAAAAGAAATAACACAGGGTCATTTATTCGATCATGACAGGCACAAAAAGGAAGAAACACAAAGACGAAAGGGAAACAAATGTGAGTAAACATCTTGTCATGAGGAGGATCTTATGGTGAAAATTGAATAACAAAAGGAATAGAACAGTCCCATGATGTGTTGTGTTTTCAACATATGTATTTTTCCATCTGTATATTCAATTATTATTCTTTTAAGTTTAATAACTAAAAAGCATTTCATATCATACTTTGCAATAAAAGCGATTAAATGAACTTTAACTTTTTGAACCAGTAAATAGAGACGGGACAATGTCTTGGAAACAAAACTAGTGACTTGGAAAAGAAACGGTAAATTGATGGATGAAAGTGGTACTTCCTTATACGAGGAAAAGGGGCTTGATAATGAGCAAAGCCGAAAAATTACTACCCCATATTGTGCGGGCCTTGGCTTCAATCGAAGCCCAAATTTGTTCCGAACCCTTTACTGTTTAGACGGAACCAAACTATGATTTCAATATCATTGAGAAAATATTTAGATGGAAACCAAACTATATTTTCAAAAGTAATTTTACAATATACGAAGTAAATACATGAAGAAGTTTATTACGATGTACGAAAAAATACTCTTTAAAATACTTTTAAGAATATCCAAATATCCCCGGCCTCAGGACTGAATCACTTTTAAGTCTTTAACTCGCCCATACTGAACTTGAATAAAAAGGTGGTGTTTCTTGCAAAACTCCATGATGAGGATTACCAGAGGATGGATCTTTTGCCAGTAAAACTTAACTAACGGCAATAGCGCCAGCCAAAAGGACGAGAGAATAAGAAAATGTAGAGAAGCAGAGATGAGAGACCCACCCTCGCCGCCTTCTACATAAAACTTTCTCCCTTCATGATAGCTTTTGAATTAATCGCTTGTCTTTCTTTGTTTTTTTTTTCAAAGTTTGATATCATTGACTAAAAAGATAAATAATACTCCTATTTATTATTTAATAATATACAGTAAATGCTATAATTATCCAAACATGAATAACACAACTCATTCATCGTTTTCTTGAGTTGTGACTTGTGCGTGACAACATACGGAACGTTTCACCTAATTAGGCACGCGACAATATCTTCCCTCCCCTGTCACCCCGAATATGGAAAACAATGACTTAACCATCATACATGAGGTGATATTGTTTATCCTGGCAAATTTATTGTCAAAATAAACAAAGAAGTTGAAAGTAAAACCAGATTAACAAGCTTCAAGTCTCTCTTTAGTTGAGAAGGCAGGTAAACAGTACACACGCGAACACTCCGAGTAATATTACAACCATTATAAATTCTGGATATATACGAGGAGACGTGCACGGGGGAGCCTCTTTCTTCCAATAAATTAGTGAGAAGAACCAACGGTTTACTACTGGATATATCAGGGATATGGACGAGAGGACGAGTTATTAAGATGTTGAAAACAGAATTGTGCAAATAGTTAAATGCAGTTTCTTAACGGAAATAATCTAGTGGGTTTTCTAATACAGAATTCAAATGTTTATGATCAAAGCATCAGATATAACACAATCAGTTTTACTACTCATCGCAGTTATGAGTACCATGATACTCATCGTTGTGGTGAAATCTAAACCTTACAAAATCAGTTTAAATGGCTTAGATTTAAAATTTTTAACTAGTAATTTTTAAACAAAAAAATTTATTTTAAAAAAATTTACCATGAATTATATGCGTACTAAAAACATTTTTTGAAGAACAAAAATATTAAATATTAAACTTTGACCGTTCATAATAAATTTAAATGGTTAAAATTTGATAAGCATCATGGTGCTCATCACTTTAATGAGTACTGAAACTGGTTACAACCTTGATTATATTTCTGATAACATAGCCAATTCTATTAATTGAAAAAAGAAAAGTACAAAAAGTAAGCATACATAAAACACACCGCACACCAAATGATAGGAAAGTCAAGACGATAGCACACAACAATCGTAGAAACCACTATGGCAACAACCTAAACCGATGGCCGCATTCAAACTTCCAACAAACCAAGGACTAAAATGATAAGACAGTCAATACCCAGCAGCAAGATTATGACCGGAGCTGTAAACCAAGGCGAGAGGATATATTGTAGGTGCAAGCTCCAAGGCGGGCAGACACCAGTATCCGCCGAGTAACTTCGGTTTGATTGTTAACAATGAGGATAACACTCTGAATATGACTCATGCAAGCTGAATTTGGCCTGTGACATCCGATTCCTCAGCTCACAAGCCTAATGAAACCGCCGGTGTTATTTTCGTGAAACTGAGACTGCAAAACTTGCCAAAACCAAAAACCAGATGACATTTGAAAGGACAAACACATCATTAAAGCCTCACTATTCTTCCTCTTATCCATAAGGATGGGGGGAGAGACGTGGGGTAAGAAGGACTTGGAGTGGTGAGGCTTTGATATTCGTCAACCCAACCTGTTCTCTCATATCCATTGGTTCATTATCAGGGCTTGCAATATCAAAGCCATGCAACAAACTAGCAAGCGTTAATTGCGTCATTAGGAGAGCAAATGAGATTCCAGGGCACATTCTTCTGCCAGAGCCGAAAGGAATCAATTCAAAATGTTGGCCTCTCAAGTCAACATTCTTGTGGAAAGTTAGGAATCTCTCTGGACTAAACTTCAATGGATCTTCATATACTCGTGGGTCCCGATGGAGCATTGAAAGATTGGTCAAGAGACGCGTGCCAGAGGGTATGTGGTAGCCAGCCACAGTGCAATCTTCCATAGACTCGTGCACGAGGCCAAGTGGTGCGGCTGGGTACAGGCGCATGGTTTCCTTTATGATTGCTTGCAGATAAGGCAGGTTCCTTAAGTCTGATTCCACCACTAACTTTTCTCTTCCAACCTCTGTGTCTACCTCTTTTGCTGCCTTTTTTAGGACTTCGGGATTGTTCATAAGTAATGAGAGAGCCCAAGTTAGCGTCACTGTTGTTGTGTCTGTTCCGGCTAAAATTAGGGCCTGCAAATTTCACACTCAACTCTCAATTTTGCAGAATTGGCGGCCTCAGTGATAACCAGTCAGCATAAGCACATGAGTATAAACTAGTATTTAATCGTTGCAGATTTAAGAAATATTCGGTTTCATTGGCAAAAAAGCGCAAAAATATTGGAGATTTCCAACATCATATTTATGTAAAGCGAGGCCCGGTCTTGAGAGTTTTGCATTGTAAGGTTGTCACTTGTCAGGAGTATAGAGAAGAGAGAGATTTTTTTACAGGAGCATAAGTCCGGCCTCTTAACAGGTTAGTGTAGCTAGCTCAAAAAGGATCCTATCTCATTTTAATTTCTTTATACTCAGATTCCCTTTTCAATTGGATATTTTAAAATATATATACGCTTTGGACCCACGACAAAGGAAGAAGGAAAAGAAAATTTGGAATAATTTGTGGATGGTCATATTTAGTGTATTTTTGTCAAAAGTGGCTGCCTAACTTTGCACCTGCCGCCTGTATACAGAACATATCATCATGTGTTCATACACTTACGTATCGGTGCATATCTGGAGAAGCAACATTAACGAGATGAGTAAAACTGTATGAATTCGCAGCAAAAGCAATGGAAATTAAAAGAGCTTAGAAGTAAACGTGAAGGACTGACTAGGCATGTAGCTTTAATCATGCTATCGGCATCGTGGCCATCGATCATTTCAGCATCATCAACGCTGGAAACAAGCATGTCCAAGAAGTCACCGAGCTTAGACTCGGCTTGCCCTGAACCCGAGTCCCTCTTTCGTCTGTGTTCATCCAACCAAAACTGAATAAATTGGTCCAACTCTGTGGCTGTCTTCTTCATGGCCTTCTCTTGGCCACCCAAATCCATCCACCTCAAATACGGCAACGCATCTGACATCATGAACGCTCCACTCAGATCCAAAAAATTCCTCAGTGCTTTCTGTGTCGTTTCCTTCCCTTCGGTCTCAGCAAAACGCTTCCCCACCACCATTCTAAACATAACATTTAAGATTATCTCCCCAAACCATTCCTTCATCTCACATGACAGGGGCTCTGCTTCTATATTCTGATCATTCTTGTTCACCTCTAACCAACGATCGTAAGTATCTTTCATGATTGACTTAACCTCGGACTCTCTCACATGTTTGAGCATCTCCAGGCGACGGTTGGAGAGGACCTCCAGCGTGGCGATCTTGCGCACCTGACGCCAATAATCTCCGTAGGGACTTAAGCCGAACATGCTGAAGTTATAGCCCATGACCTCGAAGGCTACGAGTTTGGGACGGCTAGCGAAGGCTCTGTCGTTCACAGTGAAGCATTCCTTGGCAATCTCCCAACTGTTAATTATCAAGGTTGGGTGAACACCAAGCCTCACTGTGAAGATTGGTCCGTACTTCTCGGCCATGTTGCCTAAAGTGATATGTGGTGGCTGTGGCCCGCCTAAGAGGTGGAGGTGACCAATCACAGGCCACCCGCGGCCAGCTTCCGGTGGCAGCTTTCTGGGCGTAGCGTTTTTCCTGCGGCTTCTTGATATGGAGAAAATAGCGTGGACAAAGATTAGTAGTCCAAGGATGCTGAACGGCATGGTTGGTTGCCGGAAGATCATCGTCAAGTCCATTATGGCTCTGTAGTTTTTGGTGCTCTATGGCTTCTGGCAATGGACAAGAGATAATTATTTAAGTTGCGGGTACTGCTTGTCGAAAAAGGGGTGAATTTATTGGGAGATCAAAGAAATAGAGTCCCATTAGATTGGCAGTGAAAAAAGTAACTTATTTCTAATCTGATTTTTAACAAACTAAAATTGGATAAAAATTAAATTAGATAAAGTAAATTGTGTTTGGATTGAAGTTTAGAAAAGTTATTTTATAAAAGTGAGATTGATAAAAGGTTGTTTGGATTATAATTGAGCAAAAGTAAATTTAGTTATAAAATGACCAAAATGGGTTTGAGTTTTAATAAATAATGAAACATGATTAAAAAATAATTTACATAATACAATGAATTTAAAATAATTTAATATGAAGAAGTGAAATTTAATAAGTGAATTAAATTTTAAAACTTTAGAAAAATCATACAAAATATTTTAAATATAAAGTGAAACATGAAAAAAAAAAAAGAATTGACATAATACAATGAAGATGTGAAATTTAATGAGTGAATTAAATTTGAAAACTTTAAATAAATTATAAGAAATATTTTAAATATAAAGTGCAATAAAAATAGGGGGGAAAATAAATTGTCTCAATATTTGGAATGAATGAATGCTACTATTACATTACAACATCGACTTTGGTTTTCATTTTATATATATAATAAATTTATATTAATATCAATTGATGATTCACATTGATGATGATTGTTAAAATTCTTTTTATCTATTTGAATTATATAAAATCTCTATTTCTCCCATTGAATTTGATATTTCCTATTTCATTCTGTTGTAAATATTCCCTCACCTATAGTTCTTCCAAATGATCCCTCACTTATAGTTCTTCCAACCTCATATTTACCACCTAGCTAGGCACTTGATTTTAGGCTGATTCATCTTCAACAATTGTTGAACTTAATAATCAGCGGAACTATTTCTTTCTTGTTAAGAATCTACCCAAAGTACATACCAAACTTCATTTCCTAGATAAATTTTATCAACATATTCAAGTAAAAATTTTAAGTTTAAGCGTATCACTACCATCAACCACTCATTCAAAACTTCATTCAACAGGATTTATTAAAATAGATCTTTTGTGCTAAATACGAATCAGTTTCATCAACCACTCTTCCAACGCTGTCACTCTTTATGATTCAAACAAAAAATTCAAGCTGAAGCTCCAAAATTCATATAACAAGGAACTCAACAATTCATTCTGTTAAAATTCTATAAGCATTATGTCCTATTATAAAAGGAGTACATAAAGACCCAAGGAGACCGTGTTTCGGGTAAAAGAAGCCTGAAGATGAAAAATATTCAACCTCAAATAATGAAGCAAAAGAAACAAAGCACTGAAACAGAAGGGGAAAAAAAAAAGGACCACGCGGTAGTGTCTGGACAGGAAATATTTCTAGGAGGAAGGAGAACGATTTTTCCTAAAATGGGCTACATTTCCTTGCTTCAACCAACAAAGGGAGTGGCATTGATGGACAGCAGGGATGATGGCAATTTCAGGCAACAACAAAGGATCAAAACTGTAAAGGCTATCAGCCAACACATTGATCAACACACACACAGCTCCACATGCTTGGATCAATCACATTTCCCTCCATATTCACCAACTCCAACAGAAAAACCAACACAAAAAAAGGAACTGGCCAACCTGCAACAGATCAGACCACCTGAAGCTTGCTAGAGGTAGATCGGACAGTCTATTCCACTGGGAAGCTAAGATCTCCATGCATAGCTCACATGCACTAGCAGACGGCAGCGACCTGGGTTGGAGATGGTGACAATAGCTCAGACAAGGTCGAACTCACGATGAAGGAGCAGGCTCGAGGTCACTCAACACCACACTGAACATGATGACCTTACAACAGAGAGGTGACAGAGCTCACAGTGACCACTGACAGTGGTGCTGGCGAGGAGGCGACGGAGCACATTGGACAACAGAGAGCAGTCGTGGGAGAGCTCTGGTAAAAAAATAAAATAAATGAACAAGTGAATTATGAGGGAATATGGCAGAAGTGAGAGAAAAATAAATGGGGGAATATATGACACATCACAATGGTAAAGCATAAGCAGATAACTCTTCAAAATAAGCTAGATTTTTGGGCTTCCATTTGAACACACATCGAGTGAGCTTATTCCACACAAGCTCAATTGTGCTTAAGCCCTTCCAGATAGGACCAATATTTGAAATCGGGCTTCTGCCCAAAATTAGCTGCTTCTCATTCATTTTAAGCCCTACCAAACAGGCACATAATAAGTGGTGGGAGTGGGACACATCAACATTTTTGTTAAAATGTTTTAATGATATAATAAGATCCTCAAAGGTTTCACGTTTTGCATCTTTTACTTTTGGAAAAATTAAAAAATATATATTATTTTAAAATTTTGTTGGTGACAATAACCTAATAAATTTTTATATAAGAAATCATATCTACTTTGCAAATTTATACATGCATAATATTAGGTAATTCCCATTAATAAATTTTTTAAAAATAATTGTAAGTTCTTATAATTTACTTTAATTTTAAATAAGGTCTTTCTAATTTGTTTCCTTTTAATTGGGCCCTTATGTTTTAATCGGTTAAGCCCATGCATCCCTATTGTTATGTCTAGTATTAGTGAGATTCAAATATTAATTTGTTACTTTGTAAGAGACTAACCTTTCTATTAGATTTAACCCCTATTAGTTAAAAAGAAAAAAAAATTGTAAGGACCTACATAAATAAGAGTAGTGTCTATATTTAGTGCCCGACAAGGCTTGGAATAGGATTGTTTCAAATAAGTGTGTGCAAAAAAAAAAAAAAGGTTCTCTTTCTTTTTATTCCATCCCTTTTATTTGTTTGGTTAATAGAGTTGGTCTTTTCGTTTATCAAACAATCGAATGCTATTAGTCTAAGTTAATCCCACCGTCCTGTATCTCAGTTGTCGGACTAACAGTTGAGCCACAATTCGCATGGTCTCTCTTTGCTCATTTTCTAGCTTCTATTCCACATACATCTGCACCCCTGTGCGATTATCGCTTTCGAATTACTTATTCTTTATCAGCTTAAGGAGAGATTGTTCGACATTAATTGATTATCTGGTCTGTCTTTTGACTCCGGTTTTGCTTTCTAAAGATTGGCCTTAGATTCTAAGATCAAGCGGCAGCTAAGAGATCGGTTTTGCTACTCCTGAATGGTCCGTTACAAGTGTGTTTGATAAACAGAAGGACCAGCCCTAGTAACTAAACAAACAATTAGGATGGACTAAAAAAGGGGGAAAAAACTATAAGCACATAATTCAAAAATTGGTAAGATTATAAGGACTACAGCTTCATCTTCTCTATACTTTATACATATTTGTGAAAAAGACAAGACGGGGGTCATTTATTTACTCGTCATGGACACGGAAGGTGGAAAACACATCATCTAAGGGAAATAAATGTGAGTAAACGTCTTGTCAGGAGGAGGATCTTGGGACGAAAAGTGAATAACAATGAAAAGAACGGCACAATTCCGGCAGAAGACAAAAAGGAGAACAGTCCCATGATGTGTTGCGTTTTCAACTTTTTTTTTTTTTTGGGCCAACGTGTCTTCAGCATGTGTATCCTCATATTCTTGTATTCAATTATTATTCTTTTGAATATTAAAACTAAAAAAGCATTTCATATCATACTCTAAAGTAAAGGTTAGGGACGATGGCCTGTCAACAACAGGTTTGGTTAGTGAGTTAAAGTAGTTAAATTGAAGGATGAAAATGGGTACTTCCTTATACAGTAAAAGGGAAGCCCACAGGCTCGCTTTCCCTTTGTTTGCTTAAGTCATAAATGCTGGTCCATATTGTTCGGGCCGCTGTTTCAGCTACAGCCCAGATTGGTTTCACTGGACCGAACGCCGATTTGAACGGATATCCTTTTCAGGGATGAACATACATAAACGAGAAGGCATTCATGCATGTGATTAATGAAAGAGATGAAAGGCATCAGAGATCTGATCAGAAGAGACCAATAAGTGCATGGTGGAGCCTCCTCCTTCCACATGAATTAATACAATAAGACTGAACCCACACAGCAGAATGTGGCCCCAGAAATTATGAACGAACCAACGGTACATCAATTTCTGAAATGTCAGGGATGTGGATACTCTGATACAAGAGGATTTTGTATATAATATAATGGTGAAAACACAGTTGCTGTCGAATAGTTAAATCCAGTTTTTTAACTGTACCTCGCCAGGTTTTGAAGTATTGTATATATGTCATATAAACTAGATCTATACGAAGTAGTAATGATGATCTGAAAGGATGGGATTAAGAGTAGTGAATGGGTAAATTATGTTAAAGAAGAGAGATGTGGGAAAGATATGGAAGCAATGTCGTGGAGGGGCAAATGAGCATAAATCCTGAGAAAAGGACAAGGCGAAGCAGCTAGCAGAGAGCAATGATGAAGCGCAAGAGCAACCTTCCAACTTGAAAGTCCCAACGCCATCTAATTATGGATATATATATATATGTTGCTGGGTGAGGAACCAGTCACTGTTCATCAGCAAATGAAGGACATTATTGCAGTACCAACAAGTGAGCCTGTAGTCTTACGGGCCGACGAAGACATCTTCATATACAGTAACTACCCATGTTTCATCCATGTATTACTTAATTGGTCTCTCTACTTTGCCTGCAACAATATGTAAATAACAGGCCTCTGATCTTGGTTATTTGCTTGCTTGTCCCATACAAACCATGGTGACTGGAAAGCGCTTCATAATAATAATGATACCTGCCATAACGTTGAGAGGCTTTTTCGCGTTCCCCTGCTTCGTCTTTATTTTATGTGTGATTTAAATTTCAACTTATCCATTATGGCATTTCCATGTTTTCCTAATATTTCTCCTCCTCCTCATCACTTTTTTTGGCCCCTTCTCTCTTACTTAGCTTTTCTCGTTTTCTTTTTATTCTTCTTCCATTTGCCTGAACGTGCGCTGTTTGAGCTCGGATCATTCATTTTCCTCCCTCTCTCTTCTTAGAAAGTTGAATTATTTGCATATTATTTTGGCTTTTGCTTCCATCTGTCCATTAATGCATCATAATAATTCAACCTGCTTGCTTTACCACGCAAGTACTTTTGTGTTTTTTTTTGAGGTACGATAATGTGGATGGGACTTTTAGGTTCTTCTTCTATGATATTCCTTTCCTTTACTTTCTTTCTTTTTATTGTTGTGAAGTTTGAGTGGGAAGTATGGGGTTATTATAAATTATAATGCATACCTTAATAATTATATATATTACATCTAGAATGATGTTTTAATTAATAAATAGTTAGTTTTAAAATATCAACTTATTTAGTAATTAAAAAAATTCAATTTTTAATTTATATCATGTTTGATTGATTAGTACAATTAATTATGATCAATAAATCATTTTCAATGAACAAAATAAGACTGCTATTCAAAAACCATATTCGGCCTAAATTTACCACTTCTCCTTTTATATGGTATCGGTGATACATAATTATGGACTACTCTGAGCATCCTTTAACTGATTAAAAAAAAGAAAAGAGAAGAAAGACCCAACTTGCAAAATGAGATTATTGATGAGAATGATATGTTATGGTATCAAGACATAAACTGACCCCCCCCCCCCACACACACACATCCAATGTCAATATATTGCCGAATGGGTGGTGTCCTAACCAAGCGCAAATTAAAAACCACATTACTTTCTCTCAATCTTACCTTCATTTGACGAGGACATGAAAGACAAGGATCATGAATTCTTGGACTGAAGCATATGTCTCATAGGAAGGACTTATCCCATTTAGTTTCTTTCTCTTTTTTCCAGACAAACTCAAAAAGACATGTCATGGGAACAAAATCATTCACATCCACAATAAAACAGTTCAGCTTTCGGTATCAAAAGTGTTGGTGACAGGGAAAGGGCACATATAGTGCAAGTTTAACAGTTGAGAAAGTTAAGTCTGTTGATGATTGAGTCTGGTCTGTGTTCCAACTGGGTCTTCCAAGGGTGAATTCTAGGTTAAGCGTCTCATCTGAAGAATCTGACAATGACCTTCCAACCACCTGTTTCATCAAACCCCACAATAATATTGTAAATACTTTACAAAAATATGATTACACGCACCAAAGACTACAAAATATGCCGGGTTTGTTTCTGCTCTGACTCTTTATATATGCCAGCTTTAGCTTACCATGCTTTCGTCTGCCTTCACTTGAGAATACGTCAAACTCGTTCCTGGTTTTTGTCTACTATCGTTTGTCCTTGTCTCCGTTGATGATTGCCATGATTCCTTGTTGCTGTGGGTATCAAGCAACATTATCTTAAGGAATTAGTTCCAGAAGTAAAACATTACATAATCCGCAAAACTCTTTTTTTCCTCTCTCTCTGAAAAATGCTTAAACCATTTCAACACCCAAATATACATCGTATCTGTACAAATCAACTACAGTATAATGCCTATTGAACTGGGAGTGAGGGTCTGGAATCCCAATTTTGGCAATCTAAACTTGATAACCTGGTTAACTTCTCCTTATGTTAATAAAGATTAGGGATGATCATCTAGGGGAAGACGATCTAGAGGAAATATCGTACATATTGTCCATTCGATCGACATTGGGTATCACTCAGAGCAACTTTTTAGTCTGTAGAATACAAGACATTGAGATTTGCACCAAATGTATGACTTTGTACTGCATAGTGGGATGATCAATAAGTGCATCGGTCGACGACCTAACGGGCGAAGAATTAATATCCGGTGATTAATAGGGGTACACATCACAATGACCACCAACATACCTAATGAAACCCTAGGTTTTGTTTTTCAAAATCTATGTACCCGGCAATAAAAAAGACAGGCAGAGAGCCAGAGACAGATATATAGATACACGAGGGCATTTCTGAATATTCGTGCAGCGACGCTAGCATATAGCTAACAAACAATGAGACCCTCTAAGGAAATTAGTCAATTGCCATATTAAGTTCATACTGCTAAAGCAGACAATATCCTCCATCTAAGCGTAATAAGGGCTGAACAAAAATTAGATTTAAGATTTTTGTTATTAAATTTTTTTTGCATAAAAGTATGATCAATAATTTTATTATATGATTGAGTTTTTTTTCTTTAATTTTTTTTTATTTTAGTAGTTTATTAATAGATAAACATGATGCCATAAACGCTAAAAAAATAAGGGTCAAGAGTCGGAGAAAGGATCAATTACTTGTGAGATCTTTGAAGTGGCAGAGGTAGATGGGTTCTCTCACAAGCTGAGGCTGCTCCATGCTCATCGACAACGGCTAATCCCATATCAGTGTGGCCATGACCTGCAACATTGGTCGCCCGGGGAGGCATTGCTCTATCTTTATCAGACACCAAGGTTAATAATTCACATCAAGACTTGAAGTCAGTAGCCAGTACTACAATCCAACCCCAACTTTTGTTTTTATTAGTGGGTAACAGTGCTAGACCTAATCATAGAGTTTCTGCCTCGCTAGAATCACCACTAACACCTCAACACGAAGAATAGTAATAATACTACCAGAAGAAAAAATGGCATCATTATATTTGAGAGGGAAACTCCTATTACCTGTGCATTTGGCAGTGCTTTTCACTGTTCTATACATCTGCATGGACATTGAACAATCTTATCAGATAAGAAAATGAGAAACAAAAGTCCAACAAAGCCAGGATGACTCTCTGATTCTCCCGTTCCCCACTATGGCACTAGTGGAGGCAACTCGGAAACAGCTAGCTAGTTATTTTCGTAAACTTCTTCCAGGCGTTAAAAACTAAAAAGGGGAAAAATAAATTGAGTGATGCATATTTATGCCCCACCCACCTGTAGGTGGCTCTTAACGTGTGCTAGGGTTAAATCTTTTACATTCATCAACTCTAACACTGACTTTGGAGTTGCCCCTGCCAGTAATATTAAAACCCAAAATTAGACGTATATACATACTTTGAAATCAAGAGAAAGCATCGACTTTTAATTATATGAATATTAAACCAAATGATGAAACTAATGGTGGCATATGATTACTTTCATGGCCGCCAAGAAGTTGAACAGCATGAACAAAATGGGCATGTAAGGTTGTAGTCCATCGCATTCTAGGAGCTCTGATGCTCCTTTTCACACCGCAGACGACTCTGGTGTTTCGTTTAAAGTCGCGACCATAGATGTGAGGTTGCGGGTTGTGAAAGTGATTCACGTTTCTTGGGAGTGGAAGGGGATTCAAATCTGCCATTTTGATGCCTAAGCTCAAAGTAGGCTCACGATAGCCAAGGTGCGAAAAGGCATTTTCATGGCTTAAATCACTCTCGCTGCTTCCAGAATCGGAGGTGGAGCACATATCACTGTGAGGCCTTTTGGTTGCGAATCCCTTAGTGTGACTCTCGACTTGTTTCGCTTTACAATCTGGAGGGCTGATATTCAAAGAAAGGTCCGGGAAAGGTGTGAAGCTTCGCATTACTGGGTGTGACTGAGAGGCAGTGAACATGGGGAACCTATAGAGTCTAAAGCTGTGTAATTAATTGCAAGAATAGGGAAGTCAGATAAGAGAAACACAAAGAGAAAAGTTATGTAGGGATGGTAGTTTGGAAAAGCAAGTGAAAAGGGGAAGTATTTATGTAGGGGAGAAAGAAAGAGGGGGGAGGATGGAGTAGTGTTTGGTTGGTTTTCTCTTATTAGTACTTATACAGGAAATCAGAGAAGAGAGAGGTTTCTGCAAGGATTAATTGGAATTGAAAGAAGGGGGGGAAAAAAGAAAACAAAAAACAAAGGGGACACTATTCAATGGGAGAACTGAGCCTATATGTTCCTTAGAACGTTGATGGATGGAGACCCAATTGAAATCAAATAGAGCAAGCTGCTGTTTCTGTATCTGTTTCAACACCATTTTCTTGAATCCGAATATTCCCATTTTATTATGAACGAGGATTGTTGTTGGCTCCCCAAAAAGATTAAATATCCCTGCTCTACAGTACTGCACCTGTGTGCCTTCCTGATTAATGCTCTGCAGTTCCATGCACATAATTTCAGACGTCGCATTATGCCTCATGCTCATCCTTTCTAATTTCTCGTTTTTCAATTCACTACTAATTTACTATAACCCCAGAAGAAAAAAAAAGAAATCATGTAAAATTTGTAAAACCTCAAGAAGTCTTTGGTGGTGATAATTAATTAAAAGGTACTACTTCCTATCCTTAATATATATATATAAGAGTTAGTTTGATTTTTAATTTGTTTCTAAATATAAGATCCCAATCCATTTTGTCTCTCTTATTTATCCATTTTTTTTCAAAATAATTAATATAATAGTTATATGTTAAATGTTTCATCAAATAACAGTTGATTAGTAAGGGTATTTTAAAGAAGACAACATCTACTTATTATAAATAACTAATTTAATTAGTTTTTATAATCTACTCAAATTAATCAATTAGCTCTTATACTAAGGACTAGAAGTAGTATCATATATGCATGTTAATTAATTAATATATGCGCAACAACCTTGAAGAATTCTGATCTTGGGGGAGCACGCATGGCCCGTAAAACGTCGAGCTGGCCACGTGCGAAGGCCCCAAGCAAAAATAAATATATATGTCTCTATATATATATATTATATATATATACAATATTCGACTAAAATTGGAGACGTGAGAAATAAGAATTGAGGGGAAAAAAAAGACTAATAATAATAATAGGATTGAAGTATACTTTTAGTCTTTTAACTTTATACAAGGTTTCATTTTAATCCTTTAATAAAAAGTAAACTTTTAATCCTTCAACCCTAAAACTGTTAACAAAAAATGGTGATATTGAGCTCTTAAATGCTAATAAAATATTATTAAATGCTAACATATTAAGTTTAATATTTAAAACAACCATGATTGTTATAAAAAATAATCATTTAAGACTAACAATTTTGGAATTAAAGGACTAAGAGTATATTTTTTAAAGTTAAAAAACTAAAGCGAAGCCTTACATAAAATTAAAGGACAAAGTGTATGATTTGGCCTAATAATAATAGGGTTAAGATGCGCCCAGCATCCCGAACTATTTTTCCAAGTGCGTCTAGTGTCCTAAAGTAATTTTCAGTGCATCCAGTGTATCCCAAACTAATTAAAAAGATGCGCCCAGCATGAACATTTTTATCTCTAAAGTAATTTTCAGTGCATCCAGTATCCCAAACTAATTAAAACGGTGCATCCATATCTCAGGCTAACAGAAAAGCTAAATTTAACCGTTACCTTGCTTACTCAGCCGAAGATTGACTGAAAAATCCTATGTGGCGAACACGTAGGCATCTGATGTGTATTATGTTGACGAGTTAAGATACGCCCAGCACCCCAAACTATTTTTCCAGGTGTGCCCAGTGTCCTAAAATAATTTTTAGTGTATCCAGTATTCCAAACTAATTAAAACGGTGCGTCCATATCCCAGGCTAACAGAAAAGTCTCATTTGACCGTTGCCTTACTGATTCAACTAAAGACTGACTGAAAAATCCTACATGGCAGACACGCAGGTGTCTGATGTGTATTATTTTGACTAAAACTCTCGAGACAAGCCCGGTGGCAGCGGGTGTTTTCTTGAAAGGCGACGGCGATGTCAATAGAGTGACCAAGGGGAAGTTTACTGTGTTTTACATGAAGGAAAACAAATGTGAGTCGAATGAGGAGTTAACAGAGACAGAGATGGAAGTGTGCTGTGACGGCGATTGTGGTTTCAGATCAAAGTGGTGGAAGAAATGGGATCAAATGTTAAAGACGATGATGGAATTGATTGGGTGGTACATGCACCAAAATTTAAGAGGATGAATCCGTGGTCTTTCTTTTTTTAAAGTTTAAAAACTAGCAAAAGATAAATGTTAGAAGAGGAGGAAAAAATTGAATTTTTAGTTAAAATAATACACATCAGACGCCTACGTGTCCGTCATGTAGGATTTTTCAATCAACCTTCAGCTGAATCAGCAAAGTAACAGTCAAATGAGACTTTTCTGTTAGCCTGGGATGTGGACACATCGTTTTAATTAGTTTGGGATATTGGATGCATCAAAAATTACTTTATGACACTGGGTGCAACTGAAAAAATAGTTCGGGATACTGAGCACACCTAGACTCGTAAAAATAATACACATTAGACGCTTACGTGTCCGCCACATAGGATTTTTGGGTCAACCTTCAGCCGAGTCAGCAAGGTAACGGTCAAATTTAACTTTTCTGTTAGTCCGGAATATGGATGCACTGTTTTAATTAGTTTGGGACAATAGGTGTACTGAAAATTACTTTAGACATTGGGTGCACCTGGGAAAATAGTTCAGAGTGTTGGGCGCACCTTAACCCATAATAATAACAATAAGAGTTGTGTCAGAGTGGCTATGATGTCCGGCGACACCACCCCACACCCTCACATGCATTTCCTTACGTTGTTACCTTCCCGTTCCTATTTCTTTTTCCTTAAAATTAATGTGAAAAGAAAAATTTAAATATATGCCTCATATAAGAATTCGTTAAATAATATCTACTCTCTAAGTTTTTGTAAAATATCTCTTGAATTAACTTGAAGGATAAAATCGGGATTTAGATAGTGTGAGCGATGATGTTGTTATTAATGGAGGGTGTAACATTTCCAACGTCAAACAAGAAGAAGTCGGAGGATATATTATTATGATATGGACACCACAAACTCAAATATTCCCTCACCGTGTCCGTATAAACCATGTCCAAACGCCTTGTCGAATCCTACGCGCGCGTGGACGCCATATTCCTCGGCGTCAACCTGGCTTCCGTCACGTGACTCATCGGCGGTCACCCCTGCCTAATAACCCTTTTAGTTTTTTCACTTTCTCCCATATGTATTTGTTGGCACCCTCCATTATTTTATACACACAACATGCATTAAGATCGCAGCAAGTACTCACATTTGATATGAACCATATTTGTATCACAGAGTATCGCGGTGTGTCTTAATTATGCTCGCGCCCCTATGCCTATTAGTCCCTCTTTGTTTATTCCCTGGTTTTGGTTGGTTTTGTTAATATTATGTGAGATGAAGCTCGGCAAGAATAAGTTAAATAATATAATCTGCGGTTTAATATTAGTTTTGGAAGCTAAGGGTCAGCGCCTGATGCGCTCTAGATTCTCCGGGAAACGAAATTTTGCTTCTATTATACATTTGTTTAGAGGGCCATTTATATATGTTCTCAATCCTTGTTTTGGACTATCGAACAATAAGGTTGTGATCATATAATATCCGGTCAACATGTCGTTCTTTGCCTCATTTGCCATGTTGTCAAAATGCTTTCCCCATATATTCCTTATTCCATGTGCTTGTCTTCCTTCTACTCAAACCCATTTCATTAGCATATAATAATATTTTATTCAACCAAGACCCTACAGAATATATATGGAATTTAGTCGCTTGCTCCAGACCGTATGTATTGTCCCATTAATTATTGCTTTTGCATTACTTCTCCCATATTATCGTATTCTTTTTTCTAATTCAACGAGGGGTGTGTGTATACCCGGAGTAATCAACCACTTCAGTGAACCTCAAGCAAGAACAGACATATTGCAGCTCTAGTGGAACTATATTTTTGGATCGATCACCGACTCTTCGTGATGCTTTTGTTTTACTATTTATGGCCAATCTCACTCATGGGGTGTTAGGAATGGGGTGTGAAAAGGGAACAAATTAGACAGATTAAAGAGTAGCGTAAGAATATTTAGAGGGCGGTAGAAGTTCACCACATCTTATCTCAAAACTTTAAGATTCAAGTTTGTGAGCTCTTTCATTTTATAACAAATTGCTTATTAAAACCTAATTTTATCTGATATGAGACCTTTTATATTAACGTAAATCGACTCATTCTTAAACAACCTAACAAATCCTCGGCGTAACATGTGGGTACTACTTTATATTCCTCTAACGTTCACATCCAGCTAGCGAGCAAGACGTGTACAGTGGTGCGCCACTAGCTATAGCTAGCCCAGTTCAAGAAATCCAGATTAGTTATTGAACTACTCTAATTCACCTTTAGGGGATTAGGTAACTAGTAACATAATTAATAATGTGATCGAACTCTAACTGCGCGCGGGCCATTTGTCCAAGACAGCAACGTAAGTTTGACATATATGAAATCAGTGTTTCTATCAAAGCGGTCAATTCATGAAGCAGTGAAAATGTGTAATGAAGAGTAGATGTCTTTTAAATATACATGGTGGGAGGAATCTGCTCGATCGGTTTAGCCAAACAATAGTAGTAGCAGAGGCAGCTCGAGATTTGAGCTTTTGATTGTGATATGCAGCTTCAGGGTTTGATGCTTTTGCTAAATAGCAAAATGACTAAAGAAACTGATATTATATACAAGTAATAGTGGTGGAAGAATAATATGAGCGCTGCTGAGATCGGAATACAGCCATACACAAGCATGTGTTGCTTTGAAAATAGAGTTTCACCTTCTCCCTTGCTGGTCTAGTTTGAGCACCAAGTAAACGACAAAGAAGAAAAGAAAGGAATCGCCGAAATCAACGCCGTTTAGGCTGATGCGCTTTATGTTATTATAATAGATATAATAGTGCATGCATCCAGGAATCGTGTCGCTGCTCTTCAGCCAAAACTAATCAAATAATAATGATAATGTGTTTAGAATATATATAGGCTTTTGCCTTTTTGTAAAGAGGGACACAGCTTTTAGGGGAAGACCGATGCTGCCAATCCTTATTCAGCATTAATCATGAGATAATAATGCACTAATGAGTGAACACTAAGGTCAAAACTCCCTTCCTTTTCAAAACATACTCATCCCTCACTCACTATAGGCTCTTCTCTTTCGCATCTGTTACAGTCGATAGAGATGTTATGGATTTTTTAAAAACAAAATACACAGACAGCGAGAGCTGCTTGCACGGCTTTCAAAGCGTTAAAGAGGCGTCACGGTTCAAGAGAGATCTTGAGAATATAATGTTATTCGATGACCATCCGTAAACCTAACACAAAAACCATCTTTTAAATAAATTTCTTGTAATTAGTAAAGATATATATATATCTCAGCATGTTGAAATCTGGAAACTTTCTTGGGACATTATTTGTTTTTTCGCTGACTCGGCACCTTTCAGCATCAGAATCATTATTATTAGACATCTCTATCCATCCCTTACAGTGCACCTCTCCGCGAATGAATATCCTAACTTGACTGTACAATATATGTGCTTTGTTATAATAATAATAATCATTAGTCCAGCAAAACCATGGTACGAGCAGGCCGTGCTCAAACATATCAGAATTATTAGTGAATTACTTAGGCCTAATATATAATAGTGAAAGTAAAAGTTGAAGGGTATAGTGTGGACTATAGGGAAGAGAACAAACAAGTGAAAGAGAGAGTCCCCACAGAGGAGCAGAAGAGCATGTGGGTGGAATCAGTTTTTGTTGGACATTTCAGAGTGTCCACTCAGCATAACTGCTTCTTCTCAGACCCCTCCTCTGCTGCTATTCTTCCCCACCAATACTCCCCCAAGCTTTTACTCTCTAAATGATAGACAAATGTGGCTCCAAAATCAGCTTCATTACTTTTATTATTCACGTGCCTCCATATCTCATCCATATATATATGTATTCACACTCTCCTTTTAAAACCCTCCTTTTCTGCTTTTTGCCCAGAATATTTCGCCCTTTCTTCACATGCATGTGTGACTCCAAATACTATTCTGGTTTTGAATTAACCAGATGGATGTACGTAGCTTAAATTAGGAAGAAAAGGTTTAATAATGTGCATGATGCACCAAAAGTGATTTCGTATTCATTTAAGACGACAATAGAGTATTTCAAACATTTCTTTTTATAATTCCTAGTTGGCCAAAAATATAACATTTCTCTTTTAGACTTATGTTAGATTAGCGGCCCTCCTATCCTCGTTTTATTGTCATTTGTCAGGCCACTGAGGCCGTTGCTTAACTGAGTTTTTAATTAGTCAACATGTTCCTAAATAAATTGTTGTCTCTTTCAATGCCAGCCATTTCATATAATTATTAGAGTTTTTGTCCCCAGTATTGCTTCAAAATTAAGTTAGCTAGCCACCAAGGTCGGAAAAAAGGCCAAGAGGCAAGAGGAAGAATGGTCATTATTAATCTTTGTTCCCTTGAATAATTTCCCTATCGTGGAGGGTAATTCAAAAAATCTTGTGAATTGAAGCACATATATTAAAAATGACAGACATGCAATATAGTAATTTTTTGTGTTATCGGTTCTACCTTGTTATTTGATTTTTTTTAACATAAAAAGCTAATAAACCGTGGCAATGTCCTGCCTTACATTTTGGTTCAATAAAGAAGAGGAGAGGGATGGGATGTTAATCGAGCGAGACATGAGGGGAAGGCGTTTTATGATGGCGAGAGAAGGGAAAGGATTTTCATAGTCCCTCTAAATTCCCTACCCTCCCTCCTCTTCCTTTCAAATAAAATAAAATATAAGGCAGGGTTAGGCAGGAGAAGGAAGAAAATAAAATATGAGGCTAACAAAGGATGAAAAAATAAAATTCTCTTTATTTTTTTCTAACCATGTAACGGGATGAAAGCAAAATCCCTACCCGGCCTCCTCTTCCTTCCAAATAAAAGCAGAGGTCGACTGTGCCCACACGCACACAGATCGAAAGGCTCGGAGCTGGGGGTCAAAGCATCAGCCAACCCCAGCCCATATATTCCCACTGTACCGTGGGTTTTAAAGCCCATACCTCCAATTTATCAAGTTGTATCCTCCAGGGCCTGCCAAGAGCTCAGGGACTGACGATCTCCATTCTCTCTCAATTTCAAGTGAATTTTGCGTATTTAAATGGGACTCATCACCCAGGGACATTTCATATATTTTCTTTAGACATTCCTTTAAATTTAACCCAAAAAAATACAACGACGTTAGAACAAAAAATGGATAAAGAAAGCACATAAACCCTTGAAGAAGTTCGCAACATTCATATAAGAAGTCGAACATTGGTAGCCCTATCAAATTCAAAATCGTTGTTGACTATCTTAAAGCAGCAACTATTTGCACGATGGAAGAAGTTCGCAGCTCTTCTTTTCTCCTGGGCAGCATGAATTCGCAACTATCTCGTCTCCCAAATCTGAGAGTTACATTTTTTATCCATATCAGGTACATAGGCATTGAGATACGTACGCTAAACATGCACCCATCCACTACATATACATGAGATGTGAAGTTGTAAGGCCTTTCCAAATGCTAGACTTCAATTATCACAGAAAGTATATGCAAGATTGAGTTGTTTATATGGATGGATTTCTGGGGAAGTGACATTGTCATTGCCAGCTCGATATCTCTGGTGTTTCTTATGCTATTCCATTGCTGATCTTTATAAACGTTTTCATGTGGCAGACTCTGGGCATTTGCTGACTCTGTTTGTTGCATTACCTTCTTCTGGGTCTTGAGGCTAAGGCAAAATTTCTAGCCATAATATGAACAATCCAATAAGGAGGCCAGCTAGGCATTTATATCCAAGATTACATACTTCGTCCTCACTTAAACTTGTATCAACGGAGAACTCAGCCATTCAGTGAATATTTTATTAAAAATACATTTGTAAATCCAGAAACACATTTAAAGGAGGTCATAGATGTGCTCCAACCTGCAAAGAACTCGAAATCAACCATTAACGTAGACCCTGTAACAATTATTGCCGGGGCGTCTGCTCCAAGTGATAAAACTGCCATGCTCTTTCTTTTATGCATCACTTGCGAATTCTTGAGAATTTGATTTAGTCGACAGAGGCTATTGGTTTAATGTTAAACTCGAATTAGATTAGATGGATTATGGACATAACTATCTTCACTGGTGAAGGATTCGAACAGTGCATGTATTGTTAGAACGCAACGTTCAAATCCACTGAATCAGACAGTTGAGATATAATTAAACAAAATTGAGTTTCGGGGCAGGCAGCTCGAGCAGTAGGTGCTCCATCACAGAATTTTAAGAACCAAATTTAACATCACAAATACAAATACAATTATAATTATGAGTCATAATGCGCAAAAGAAGAGTAAAGCAATTCAATTATACAGTAAAATACAGGTTGCTAACCATGGATGATTCCGCTAAGCCTCGGACTCCTCCACCCAAGCTTCAATTCGTAGAAGAACAAAGCCAACGGCAACTCCGACGAGAACAAGACCGTTCATGATAGCAGCAATCCGGAATATCTCACCGGCGGCATTGCAGGTGGATGAGAGAGCGCCACCTCGCTTCCCTGCTCCTTTTGCACTCGATGCGGTGGCTCTCATTGAGTTCACCATCTTCGCGAAACACTTATCAGTGCTCAGAGGAAGCCCTAACGAGACGACGCCGTTGTGTGCCTTTAGACCGCCAAATGAATTGAAGCCTCCGACGGATACCTCCGTCTTCATTCTCCTCTGGGTCTTGGCGGCGGAGCATGCCGTGATGCTGGGAAGCGAGAGGGTAGCTGATGCCATGGCCATTTTTTATTTGATCCTTATGGCTCTCCCACTCACAAGAACCAGACTTGAAGAGTTAAGAGCTGCCTCGCCAATCAAATGAAGAAGATGAAATGGCAGTTTGGCGTTCACAGAATGGGAGAATTTGGATAAGCGGACTCGGATTTTGGATGGATGACATGAAGAGCAGGAATCATGACACGTCATCACATCCGATAAGACGGAGTGGTAGTGGGCCTCCTCTTACCCTTTTTGGGCCTTGCCATCTCATTTGGGCGACACAAATCCTCCCACGGGGTATCCATACAGCAGGTTTCAATTTAGTCCCTTTCTGTCCAAAAACTAAAAAATTAGTCCCTTTCACATGAATTAGTATCCACCAAAAATCTTCATTTCTCAATCCACACTTAGCAGATATAAGCTTCTTCATCTTTGTTAAATCCTATATCTGAGCCCATCAAATGAGCTTTTTTTTCCCCAGCGCGATCAGATGAGTTTTTGCATTTTCAAAAGACAAGTGATATTGAAAAACCTAGGTACATCTGTATATATAGGCACATTTCTTCCTGCATTATGTAAAGTCTAGAATGAGTCGCATTTTTTTTTTTAATCAAGAGACAACTAACAAAGTCAAACGATTACAAAGAATGAGTCACATTTCAATATTAGTAAATAGCGTAATTTATTAATATTGTTATACTGATTTGAATCATTGCTCGCTGTCGCTCCTCTTCGTTTCTCAAGAGGGAGAATTCGGATATGGCCGTCGAGGCTAAACCTTGGTCTGATTTAATGATTGTCAAATTGTGCATGTATTTATTTGCATCTGGCTTGATGGTCTACCTTTCAAGAGTTTATACTAATGGATAACTAATTTCTCCTTAAAAGTTATAGAACTAATTCGGATAGGTCGAGGCAAATGGGCTTTTTCCCTTCCAACAGAAGAATTAAATATCTGCTCGTCTACAGACGTGGACTTACGCCCTCCCCGTTCATATATTCTGGAAATACCATGGACTAACCACCGCTACATTAACAAAGGTGACCTCTTTCAGCATATCATTCCAGCGTCCGAAAAGGGGACCGTTTAGAAAGGAGCTGAAGAAATTCAATTGGGCTTGAAAAATTTGAACTTGAGTCCACTGTTGACCATGCTCCAAACACCCCCAATGGAAAAGGCTAAACTAAAAGCAATCCCCATCCAACCCAGAATCCAGTTGAAATACCAATTGAAGCTGTATTTAGCGGGTTGTTTTATGAGGATCCACATGAAGCAAGGATATGCAAAGGTGACCGGAAGAGTGAGTCCTCCTAGCAAACCAGCAAGGCTTGAGAGGAAGGGAAGAGCCACTCCTATGAAGAAGTTCACAAATCCATAGAATACTCTGAATCCTGACCTCACCCATATGGAGCAGGGACGATTTGTTCTGCTGGTGTACCCTGCTTCGAAACTGTCAAACACCGGCATCGAGTATATTTGAAAACTGCTCAAGCAGTTAAACACCACCAGTAGGAATGTCAATGCAAGTAGCGCTCTTGGAATGTCGTGACTGTGAAATGCATATAAAGCACTCAGCATCCCCCCTGAAGGCATCTGTCACCAAACACGAGAAACATCAAAACTGGTTATACTTTTAATATAGTAAGCAACTAAGCATAACCTGATATAGTTAATTCTCAGTTGACTTACAAGATTACCATATGCCCAGAAGCCACCTATAGCAACAGGGAAGAGGCACATTGCGATGAAGAAATACGCAACCTTGGCTCCTTTCCACATTGGCACGTGAGCTGGGTGCTTAAAGGTTGATGGCATTGTTGCCTGGAGTTAAGAAGCCAGAGATGAAGTCAGCTTTAAAAGGTGATAGAAAAATAGAGAAATGAGATGAAAGAAGCTCGTTTCAGTACACCTGAATTTCTAGGACTAGATTGTGGCCTCTGAAAGCGAAGGCTACAATTCCAAGAGCATTCAAGACAGAAAAAGCAGAAGCAGAAGGAGATGATAAAGAAAGGGGTTGATAAGAGATGGAGGGTGGCCTTGGCTGGCTCACGGAGAGAAGCCAGACCATGGAGGAGTAAGTGATGGCAGTGACAGCCCCTACGAGGGAGAGGCCTGCGATTGAATTGAGGTTTGGAAGCTGAGACAGAACAATGGACAGAGAAGTGAAAACGAGGTACCACTCCACAGCAGTCAAAGGATTAGAGGAACAAGCGGGACCACAAACTATCTGGAAGAACAGTTTCATGGTCTCACCACCTATCAGAATCAAAGCAGTTGCTGTTCCAGCAGACAGATAAACAGTAGGGAAGAGTGCAAGCCATACTCCTAACTTTTCCCCTGCCAAACATCCAATCAGAACAGTGCGTCTATTAGGAAACTCGTATAGTATTCATTCACCGGCACACACTTTCTTTTTATCGTGTTACTGCTTGATCGTTTTCGTTTCAGTTTGACTAACCAACTTGCCCTAGTAGAGCAAGGAGGTCTTCACAACCAAAAACTCATATATGCTTCTCATATATTCCCTATTGTCCTTATTATATACTGCATGATTTATGATATAATACGTTTTATTTAAAACACTAATTTTTTTTCACTTAGCGTCTATAACTATAAAATTCCCTACCTAATCAATGTAACTCCTCTAAGTAATAAGATTCATGAAAATAATTGAGATATTACAAGAAATAGTTAATTTCAACTAACTCTTTTAATTATGTGAAGTGAACAATTGAAATTTAGAAAAAGAATAAAATAGCATTTCATGCCAATTTTGCAGAGCCGGCTGCAGTATATGAGTAATTGCAGGGAGAGTAACGCACCAAATGCCGCTTGGGCAAGCTCCAAATATCTGTTGTACCTTTTTCCTGGAACCGCTTCGTGGAGCTGTATCAGAATCCACAACGTGTAGAGCTGCCAACAATATGCAATAGTTAAGGAAAGAATTCCCCAGCTCCTGAAATAAAGTTGGAGCACATTAGTTCCATGTGAGCCTCATATGCTTCCATAAGGGAAGATTATTAACCACACTGATGCTAACCGTCGTGGGTTGTTTGACTTGCATCTAGTATTTGAAAACAAAAGAGTTATCTCGATAAGGATCGTTAAAAATTTGCTACAGCATGGTGTTAACTTTCGGAGTGTTTTATTTAACTTCTGATTTGTTGCTTTATATAATGAATAGTGGTCAAAGTACAGGGAAAAGAGATAGAGCTAGGGCAAAAACCAGCATCGGGGAGCATTTGTCCATTTGCAATGGGAAGAACATGGATGGTATGCGCATCACGAGGGAAGCCAAGGGCAAGCTGGCCTTTACATCGAAATTATTGTACTTTGGAAAGAGCAAAAGATAAAGGTGCGGAAGAAAGAGTCACTGGCCTCAATTCATACCCATCAAATCCATGATGAACCTCGATATTGGGAAAAAAGCCTACCTCCCTTGGACCCGAATCTTAGCTTTTCTCTAAGCTTTCTTTCGTAATTCTAATACTATGATGTCTTGTAAGGCGGTGAGACGACAAAACTTGTTGAAAATGAAACGAAAGTTTTGGGCCACATCGCCACAATGTCATTATTAAAAGAACAGTTTCTGGACACGAGGAGAAAAGCACCTAAGCACAACTTTTAGCAACTCCGGCGTTCTTGCGAGAGTGTGAGGAGAAATTTAGTAGAACATCGACGACGGAACAAAGCGTAGCAAGGATCAACGAAGGTAATGACGCATGATGATTAACAAGAGAAATGCAAATACTAGCCACATGATTATGGAGCTAAAACAGTGGAAGATGAAAATTACTTTCTTTAGTTGAATTTAATATAAGAGATATTCTTGTAAGGGAGACTTTGGTTAGAGATTAGAACTTGTTTGTCGCAGGAAACTCGCAAATGCATGTTTTCCAGAAAAGCAACCTGCAGGCGAGAGCAGCATGCAGACCTGGAGAGAACAGTCAAAGAAGCAGAAAACTCGGAAGGACTCAAATACACTGTTATGTAACCGGAGAGAGATGAATTGAAGGAATGCGATTAAAAAGAACTCTTCATTATTGGAAGTTTAGTTACCGTCTCTGGTGACAACAGTAAAGTATTGCAGACGATTAGAGGCAAATAAAGACGAAGCATGTCAGCGGTGAACTGAAGAGAGCGAAGGAATCTTGACGTACCAGCCGAGATAAGCGAAAGCAACGGGCAAAACCAGGGCTTGGAAGCCAACCCCAGCGTTGAGGTTGTGAAACGCAGCGTAGTGAGCATTTCCGTTGCGCGACTCCGTGATGGGAAGCCACGCGTCTTGAGGGTTCAGCTTCGTGAGGTGGCCAACCTCCTCCAAGTAACCCTTCATGTTTATCAGCACCCTCTTCATCGGCGTCCCTATGGGGCTCAAGAACCTCGGCGATATCAGCGACGTCGGAGTCCAGGTGTTCGACGATTTTGCCTCCTTCAACGTCGGCCTCGGAGACCTTTGCCCCGACGGCGTCTGCGTCTCCGGCGTAGCCGGAATAGATATCAACTCTGTCTCCGGCCTCTCGTCCATTGCACTTTACTTGTGCGACTTCTCACTTAGATCGTCTCAACTATAGCTTTCTCGGTCTGACAGCGTAAGGGGGGGGGGGGGGATAGGGATAGGGAAATATGGGGCGTCAGAGCACTCACAATGAAACTTGGTGAGCTTTGAGGGATGAAGAGAGAGACGTGGGAATGAAGTGGCGTAACGTGACTGGGCTGGTCAAAAGGTCAAATGTGAATCAGACTAGGAGCGATGGGGTTATTTTTGTGGTGGGTCCGACGAATGGGACTTGTTCTGGACATTCAGGTTTCATTACAACTTGCGAACCACACGCCCTCCTTCTCCATGGCGCGTGGCAATGGTGGCTTTTCCATTCGTATGCTGCCGTTCATTTTCTCTCCCCATTTTATTTTAACTACTTTTCAATATCAAAACTTATCTGGATTTAAGGGATCCGAACTCAGGAGGGGAAGAGAGGACGAAGGTAGGAGAGGCGCAAGGGCAAGGAGGGGGAAGTTGTGCGGAACACGACATTGGAAATAGGGAGGGTGGGAAAAGCAAGATGGCGGAGTAAGTGTCAGACTTCGCAGACACAGGCACGTGCCTCCACCAAATAAAATCAATAATAAAAAATCACAAGATGCATGGTACTGCGCCTCGCCTCTGCTGCCTCCCTCCTCCCCCCAGCTCTTCTTTTCTTCCCGGAAATTTGTGTATACTGTACTCCAATGTGTGCATTTTTTTTTTAATAGGATGTTATCGCTAACTCAGGGTATCCCAGCCGAAACTGACCAGACTAATCCCAAGGTGCCTTGCAGGTATCGAGCCCAAGACCTGACGGGTACGCGGCGCCTTGCCTTCCCCTATCAACCAGTCGGACCGACCCTTGCAGGCAATGTGTGTGTGCATTTTTATGCCAAGATTAACATTTTTACACCACCATTTTAAATTTTAGCTTTTATACTGTATTTACCGGCGTTCAATGTAGTTACGGATTACAGAATCTTAGTTCTTCGATGTAAATATACATGTATGGCGTGTCGATGAAATCATGGTAATCCGATCGAAACATGTTTTTATATTATCTTTTCTCTTCATCAAACTCGTTTCGTTTTGGGTAAAATTTTGTTATAGAATCCATATAGCCCCAGAGAGGGTTCATTCAATCATTTGAGCGGACAGGCATGCAAATTCTTCATTGCTTCGAAGCGAAGCTGGAGAAAGAAGTATCATTAAAAAAGAAGTTGTTTTAAAAAGAAGTCGCCCTCCGTAAATGAGTTTTGTTAGAGGACTGCGAAAATCGAGTTTTGTGACCCACTAAAACTGTCGTCAATAATGGGCTAGCTAAACCCACGAGCCAGCCCAGACGGGTCTGAATTAAACTGAGCCCAATATTGGACCTCACCAGATTTGTTTTTGACTGGCTGCGAATGGAGAAGCCATATCTGGGTGCTTCGAAGGGGATAATATATGGGAATTTTTGGCTCAGTTAAAGTTAATATCGTTTTCCACGTAAATAATTGGAAAAGACAAAACAATTGAGGCCCTCGTGAAAAATTTATCGTCGCTTTGTTTTTTCAAATATACGACCGCTTAAAATTGACGACTGTGATATACTGTATTGATGAGTTTTTTATTTAACTATGAATTAAAGTGTTATATTTCTCGCTGGAACCGTGGATGTTATTCTCCCTGGAAAATTTTAGTGACTTAACTCACCGCTAATACCTGCTATTAGCATTATATTATGGGGTAGACTTTGCCGCTCCAAGAAGCATCAAGAGGATGACCGCGGATAAAATAAAAGAGTGAGCCACATAATAAAAGGGCATTAATAAATCTGCGGGGAAAAAAACGGCACAGAAATTTATCAGAAGTAGTGGTCATCAAATTTTCTTACTAATCATGTGTATTAACTAGAAGTACCACTTGATGAAATATTTAACATATGTAATTATTATAAAAACTATCCTAAAAAAATCAGTAAATATAAGAGACAATATGAATTGAAATTTTATATTTAGGATCAAATTAAATGTCAAATTATTTTTTATATTAAGAAGCAAAAATATTGTTTCAGTAAGTACTTGAACTTGAGAGTAAAATTGTTGTGAATTTTTATCCATTAAAATCTAGCACGTGACAATTAACGGAGATTTGATAAATATGAGTGTTTAAGACATCTTTATCCTCAATACACACTTTTAAAATTATATAAATTGTTTAATTTAACCCAATTACGGTTCCAAAAAAAAAAAAGGCATGATCATCCAACCTCGCATCCCCGCCTTAATGGGATCAATTTTTTAGTCGGATCCGGAAAACATTGCTAAAATGCAGAATGAAATGTTATGGTGGGGGTTGAGGCGGATCCTCAAAAAGTCAACGAGAATATAAAATCTTTTTGGTGAAATGAAGGTTTGGTGCATGCACCTGCTGACTTGGTCGTGATCTATGGTCAGTGGAGTTCACTGTATAACTAGTTGCAAGATTATTTGTCTGTTTAGTATTTATCATGTCCTGGCAAAGAAAGCTGTTAATAAGAAGAACCCACGTGGTATGTGAAATTCCCTGCAATTTTTTTTTTTGAACGAAGGTTTTGTCGTAGCAAACGTTTGCAAATTTCCTGGTTCGATATAAAAGTAAGTAATAACAATAAAAAAGAAAATGAATAAATAAAACATAAAGAATTAGTAGATGAGCTCAAGACCGTTTACAAGTATTTTTTGGTGAGCATGCACTTATTATAAAATCTCTCCATTTTTGACTAGTTTAAACCCAGATTTCTATCGCATCCAACGCGAGGAAACTCTCTCAATTTTTGTTCCACATAAAAAGATCATTTACATTTATTTTATGAAGAATGGGAATAATATAAAAAATACTATGAGGCATAAAATTCATATCTTCTTCTTCTTCATGATAAAAATACTGATAGTAATAATAATAATAATAATATTGCTATTTAAGATAACATACATTTTTAATTCATGGGAGCGTAGGCATAAGTTCGCAACTTTTAATTTGACATTAACCTCAATTGAATAAATTGCCACATATTGTAAATATTTTAAAAATAAATCATAGCGCGTAACACTCCTTCCACTTATTTGTATGTATCATCATCGAATAAAATTTGTATTTTTATTTACATTGAATAAATCATAGTGTCTGACGGTCTTTATAGTTTTGATGGGGTTGTAACTCAATCATTGAAGCTTGACTCGTTACAACTTGATCCTTATAGTTTTATTCATTTTATAATTTAGTCGTTGTACACATTTTTGAAAAATAAAATTATATATCTAATAAAAAGAGGGACTAAATTATAAAATGGTTAAATATATAGAGACTAAGTTGTAGTGAGTTAAATTTCAGAAACTGAATTGTAACCGAGTCAAAATTATAGGGATTAAATTGCATCAAATTAAAATATAAGGATTGAATTACAAATGATTGAAAACTACAAGGATTAAAAGATTAATTTTTCATGTAATATATAATATTAATTAATAATTTTGGTAAAAAATATAATACTAATCACGAAAACAATTTTGGAACACATCAAAATGCTTAAAAAAATTGGCGTGGCAATAATATTATCTAATATGTATACACTTAATTTTCTTTTAAAAAAAAGACAAAATAAAAGCGCAGGATGTTGTTGTTCCCACCCCCTCCCCATTTTTTTGGGGGCAACGGGGGAGCGTGACTTCCCCATTAAGCATCCGAATTTGGTCAAAGTTTTGGCATCAATAAATAAATATAGTCAAATTCAGAATTTTGAAGAAGTTGCGCTGCAATGGCCAACGGGGGTGATTTCTCATTATAATATGAGCCGGCTATCATCGGTGACGTGCGCCCTTACGTCATAGGCTTTGTTCCTCCAGCTTCGGATGCGGTGCGAATCTGTAGGCCTAATATCGTCAATTAACAAAGGGAAGCTGCCTGGTTGGTTCCTGTTTAAAAATTACTCCCTCCGTTTCTTATTATAAGAGACAAATAACCAAATCACGTTGATAAAAAAAACAGTTAAAATTAGTTGAGGACAATTAATATGTAAAAAGTATAATATTTTTTCCAACAATACCCCCTATTAATAAGGAGAGAGTATGAGAGAGAACAATTAAGTTATTAAAAAAAAGAGAAGTGGGAGGGGGAGAGAGTATGAGTTGGAAACAAAATAAATAGGAGTAAAATAGGAAATCAATACAAAAAAATAGATATAACTTTTAAGTGTCTCTTATATATGGGAACATACCATAAACATCAAATGTTTCTTATAATAAAGAACGGAGGGAGTATTATTTTAATATTTTAACTATTATAATTTTTTTTATTTTTGACCAGAAATTACATAAAACATTTTATTTATTTATACTCTTCTCTTTTTTTTTTCTGTTCCAATTTTCGCAGGCATCTCAAATTCACGTCTATGTAGGGTTCTGCGACTACAATATGCTGATATCACTTTTATCTTTATTACTTGCCATTTATTTTTTTTAGTAACATTTATAAGTTACTTCGATATGTTTCAGACGGATAAAAAAATTTTAAAATTTTAAAATTTTTTAATTTTATTCCTATTAAAGATATAGCATATTTGACATAAATAAAAACAATATAATAATAAATAAAAGATAAAATTACACATCTATACAAAAAATTTCTTTTTTCTCTATAAATAGGATAAAAAAATATTTTTTCTATACAATATAAATAAAAGCAGAGAAGTATAAGAATTTCTTATATACCAAGAAGAACATTAAGTAGATGAGATATTTCACTTTTGTCTTTATTAAATGTGTAATATATTTTCTCTTATTCATTCTTCCTCTCTTCGCATTTATAATCAATAGTGACACAGTTAAAAATAAAGCATTAAAAAATACAAATAACATATAAACAGCAACACAATTTTCTCCAACAAATTGTAAATAAACAGGATTAAATTTTTTGGTTGCCATTTTTTGTAATCTTAAAATCCGAGACCCCAAGAGGGGGGGGTACTGGGGAAGCTGGATTCGGTAATGTCGTAAATATTGTACGAACCGAAGTCTCGTAATGTAAATAAGCTAGCAGCTCTGGCCCAAAAAAAAAAAAAACTAGCAGCCGCCTAAAATAAATACACCCCAACCAACCGAGGCCTCTGTTTTGACCCCTGCAGTCTCCATTGAGGTTTCTGAGTGTTTGGCTTGCCGAGGAAAA
Organism: Neltuma alba; assembly: GCF_004799145.2. Classification (NCBI taxonomy): domain Eukaryota; kingdom Viridiplantae; phylum Streptophyta; class Magnoliopsida; order Fabales; family Fabaceae; genus Neltuma; species Neltuma alba. The sequence continues at coordinate 137,722 of NW_021635513.1, read as the reverse complement.
GCTTCGGAACTCTGTTCCAGCTTGTCCTCTTCTCGATTCGATTCCTTTGTTCTTGTCCGATCCCTCTAACTTCTCTTCTCCTTTTTGGGATCACCGGTGGTTCCCGCCCGCGCTGCTAGTTTCTCCCCGCGTCAATTCAACCCTTCCGCCTCCGATTCACTGGTTTCTTCGGTGAAAATGGCTCCGATCATCTGCTAGGGTTTCCTAGATCTCACTGTTCGCTCTCTGACGTCACTCTGTACCTCTACTTCTTCAAGCTTATTCAATTTGTAGTTATGGCTATCAGAGTTACTTTATCCTACTCCGGCTACTTTGCCCAGGGCCTGGCTTCCGCCGGTTGTCGTGCTGGTAATTCGCGTTACCTCCACGAATGCTGGATCCGATCTCGCTTATTCGGCCCTAGCCAGAAGCCTGATCGTGATCCCTCCGGAGGCGTGCGTAATTACCGTTCCGATTACGGGCGGCATAATCCGAATTGCTGGGCTAAGAATTCAGCCTCTTTGTATTCTATTATCTCCAAAGAGTTTCTGGGAGACAGTTCTGATAATCCGATCATGTTGGGTTTGATTTCGCTATTGAAGTCAACGGGTTCGGTATCAGCATCATCTGCGGCGACTATGGCTGTATCTGGTGTTTCCCCCATTAATGCCTCTGCGGTTATTCCCTTTTTAAAGGGATCGAGGAACCTTCCTAGTAACGAGTCAACTCCCATTCCTGCAACTTTTGAGGTGGATAAAGGAGGGACACTGTGTTATAAGGACAGTGACGATGCGAATTCAGGGTACAGTTCCAAAGGTCTTGAGAAGTCAAGTTGGCTATCGCGCTTGTTGAACGGCTGTTCAGAGGATGCGAAGGCTGTGTTTACTGCTGTGACTGTTAGTGTGCTCTTTAAATCATTCTTGGCTGAACCGAGATCGATCCCCTCGTCTTCTATGTACCCAACTCTGGAAGAGGGTGACCGTATTTTAGCGGAGAAGGTTAGTTCTTGTTGGGAAATCAAGGTTTTTTTTTTTTTTTTAATCTTTACGACTCTTTCTAGTCCTAATTGTAATGGATAAAGAAAATTTGTATGATCAATCGTTATGTCGAAAATTTTGGTAAGCTCAGCTAAGCATGTTAAGTATAAGAGAAAGATGCTGACTTAATTCTTCAGGTCCTGCGACCATTTAAGGGCATCAATGTATCAATGTCAACTCTTTTCTCACTTGGTGCATTCGAGATTTGAACCTTAAGCACTAACCATCTCCGAATTCTAGGGATTGAAATCTTGGAAAGAAGAGATTGAGGTCTGCTGTTTGTGCACCTATAAGTATGTAAAAGATGCTTTCTTTATCTAGGCATGACTAAAGAGTTAGCCCTTGATTTGATTCCGGAAAATAGGTCGTTATATTCACTTTATTAACTGATATCTAGGGGTGAATATGGTGGCGTCTGAATTCAGTAAATCAAATTTAGAGCAGAGATTGTCATACATTGCTTCTTTTTTTTTTTTTGGTGGTAAACTAAATGCATTTGTTTTTGATAATGATGTAACAGGTTTCATTCCTTTTCCGTAAGCCTGATGTTTCAGATATAGTCATTTTTAAAGCACCTCCAAGTTTACAGGTATCTTATACAGTTTCAGTTTTATTACAGTCGCTTCTGGTTGTTTTCTCTGCTAGAGAGATGCTAATGATACGTCATCCTTGATATCTTGGCGTGAAATAGGAAAAAGGTTTTAATTCGGCCGATGTATTTATTAAGAGAATTGTGGCAAAGGCTGGTGACTGTGTAGAGGTGAGTTCTATTTTGAGTAATAAAGGGGTCTCACTTGGTTGTTGCACTTGTCTTCGGCCAATACTTGTTTCTCCTCTCTACCATATCGCACCTTTACCTTTTTGAGTTTCTCGTAGGTTCGTGATGGAAAACTGCTGGTGAATGGTGTTGCTCAAGAAGAAGAATTCGTTTTAGAGCCCCTTTCTTATGAGATGGATCCAGTGGTAATGTTTTTATCATTTGCCGCAGGGTTGAATTTTTCCTTATCTTGTAACGCCACTTTAATAATTGATCCTGGGCTTTTGCAGCATTTTACGCTTGTTCTATTTTTGGTTGCAGGTTGTGCCAGAAGGTTATGTCTTTGTGTTGGGAGACAATCGTAATAATAGCTATGATTCACATGATTGGTAATTCCTCAGTCTTCTTGTTAGTACTGATTTTTCGTTGCTCTTTGGATGATAAGTTGGTTTAGGCGGGAGATTCACTTTGGCCCATTCATAGATGAAGGTCTTCTCGAAACATGTTATATGTAAACGTTCTATCCGAGATTAATCTGTGTCTGGACTCTGGAGTTTGTCATGACGCGTAATAACTGGTGTCACCAGTTTACACACATATGAGAGATCAAATTCATGAAGTATATAACCTATTTGCTGTAATCTTTTGTTTCAGGGGTCCGCTTCCTATAAAGAACATCGTTGGTAGATCCATGCTTCGGTACTGGCCTCCTTCTAAAGTATCTGACACCCTTTATAAATCACCAAGTGCAAACAATTCTCTGGCTGTTTCTTGACACGTGCTCTGCTGCCAAGAGGTGATGAAGATTTTTAGATGACAATTATTTGATCCATCGGCTGTTTGTTGACATTCAACAATCTTCCAAGATGAGACCGACGGTCGTGAATTCTGTGTTGGTCGAATATCTTATTCATTGTTGTAATTGGTGTAAATTTTGTACATGACCTTAGAGCGAACACCGACGCATTCTTTACTGACAAGTTTTGCTCCACGGTGAAGCTCGGGTCTGAAAAATAAAAGAAAACGAAAGAAGCAATGTGGTCGATTTGGGTCGTAGTGGGTGTTTTAAGTCCCCCTGGATCCGGATCCGGATCCGTGGAAAAGCGTTCATGGGGATGAAGCTGATGCCCGTCAAAACTTTGTGGGGCTTTACAAGTCAACAATGAGTTTGCAAGGGCTTGATTATGCTCATGTGTCTTGTAAACACTTACAAATTAATGTTCAATTCCTGAATAAATTTCTGAATTAATTGTTGTTCCTTGTTTTTCGTATTTCAAAATCCATAGTTTAGACGACGTAGCCCGTTTTTGTTACCAATGCCGCTAGCCATTACGAGGAAAGAAAAATTTTGTAGCTATCCAAATATGAACAAAAGCTATTTGGTTCTTTAATAGAGATTGCATTTGAAAGGAACATATTTTGATAGAATACAAAATAAATATGTGGAAAGAATTTTTATCTTAATTTATATAAAACGTGTTTATAAGTACTTATTTAAATGATTCCAAACAAAACTTTGTGATGTTTGGTAATTATTCAAAAAGCACTTTTAGACTTTAAACTATAGTTTAGATTAAAAAACATCCAAACACCTTAATTTTTAGTAAAAATATGGTTTGGACTTGAACCATGGTTTCAGTTCAAGATGGTTCTAGAGATTGTTGGCAAAAAAATATTTATTTTTTCCAAAAACATTTTTAATCTCATATTTTATAAATATATATACATATGCTAACAATTAATTAATTTTTCTTAATATTTTATTTATTATATTGGCAAAAAATTATTAGCAAATTTATTTTTTGAAATAAAAATATAAACTAAAATTTATTTTTTATGTAATTATCATATTAACTCATATACTTTTTGGTAATTTGTACCTCTTTTAATAACAGTTGTCTAAGTACTCTCACTTTATCAAAATTATTTTTTTTCACAAAATCTATTCTCAAAATCATTTTTTTCAGAAGCTATTATCTGATTTAAATTTATCCAAACACTTTGTTTTGCGTTGAACGTTCAGCGGAAAGCACCATTTGCCGGAGTAAAAAGTTAAAACGAGATGTTCCCTTCGTATTTAAAAAAAAAGAAAAGAAATATGAGTAATTTTTTCTGGTAAATCTGTGCAACTCAAGCTGGTATAAGGTGCAAATAAAAATGATTAATTAATGGCATATATCAATTCCTTAATAAACTTCATTTATACTGCCTGATGTTTCCTTTGACAGGGTGCCAATCCTTGATCAACCCCTCCGGTCAAAAAAAAAAAAAAAAATCCTTTATCAACCCAGTGCCCTGCGGTGATTAATTGGCAAGCCATCAAACGTCTTCTGTGCCGCCTCAGGCATGCGTACTGGCGATCGTGTTCTGCTTTTACGCCTATCTCCCAACAGAGTATACCGATGATAGTCGCTCTAGTTACTGTTCTTTATCGTGACAACCTTCGTGCCGCCTATTTGGCTACTAACTCAGTTCAACATTCTCAAATGAATCATGTTGTTTTTGGCTATCACTAATGGGAAGAACTAGGAGGCCGAATGCTTAGAGGGAAGAGTTCCCTATTCAACCGCCACGTGGCACCCTTCAGAGTTTTTATATATTGAGAACTTCAAGATCATCTTATTCATTTTTTGCTGGCCAGGGAAAATGTTATTCATTATACTGCAAGGCCATGGACGCATGCTAATTTTTTCATCATTTTTTTTTTGGGGGTAAAATCGCAATGCATTAAGCCCCTGAGCCCACTGGATAGAACGTTATAGCGTTTAGCCGTTTGCGCTCCGCCTCGCCCCCACGCCGGTACAGGCACACGGACGACGATGATAATTGGTTGCATCTCTGGCTTCTTGATTCTTCTTCTCCAGATCCTTGCGTTTCATCCTTCTCCTGTTAGACCCTCTCCTTCTGATCCCAACGCTTCCTACATTTTGCAGGTTCCTTCCGTCAAATCCTACATCTGATTTTTCTTCCGTCATGTTCTTCTTCTCAATCTTATATTTATACTCTATCAATCATAATAAAAGTCTTGAATTAATTTTCTCAGTTTCCCTTTTCTTGATTTATGGAAATTAGGACGTCTTAAAGGCAATTTCGGCCAAACAGAAATGGGACTTCGACGATGTTAGAGTTTCTAAGTTCGATGTTGGCAAGGCTCGATTCAGCTCCTCCCTCAAATATGAGTTTCGAATCGGGTTGGGCAGGAATTATTTGCTCCTCAGGTCTTCGGACCAAGTTGGGTCTTGGAACAAGTTTAGAAAGCCCAAATCTGACCTGGGGTCTCTGATTCGTCGAGTGAGCTCACTTGCTGTCCTTGATACCTTCAAATTAGAGGGTCCATTTGAGTTAGGGGTCGATAGACATCACCAACTGACTCTTTCCTTGCCGGTATGTACTGTTTCTGGTTTTCGTTTCCGTGCAGATTATGGCATGATGCAACTGTTTTAGTCCCATCTGGCTCAGATCTAAACGTTCAAGTCTCTAATTGGGCCCTCATCTCTCTTCTAAGCTGTTAATAATCTCGTAAGGGCTTGCTATCGGAACTTGATCCAGGATGAATCCTTTTCTCCGTTTGACGCCTGAAAAAAAAAAAAATCTTCCGTGCAGTGCATATGCGTTTTGTTTCTGAAAGTTATAATTGCTATCATAATCAGTTATGAATATCTACTCGATTAGAGCTTTTTATTACTACTTAGAATTTATAATCAGTTATGCACATGCGTTTTGTTTCTGAAAGTCGATTATAGCTAATTAAGGCTTTTTATTACTACTATCATAATCACTTCTAATATTCTTTCCCAGGAACTGAAACTAAAGTGGAGAGATCTGCGAGATTCCAATTGTTAAATTTAGTTAGTTAGCTAATTAAACTAGAGAGATCTGCGAGAATCCAATTGTTAAATTTAGTTAGTTAGCTAATTTTAGGTAGATAAACACTTGAGAAGCACACGATAATGGAGAGTATAAGAACTGTCACCGACAGTTGACTGGAAATGAAGCCGTGAGGAGTTCAGGAATATAGCTATTGATGGCTTGCGAAACAGAGAATAGGACCTTAACGATGGCTCTTGGGAGCGTAGTCCTCTTACTGATCGAACCGGGCGATGTTGTTTGATTTATTGTGTGTTTTTATATGGACAACCTCCTTTGAGCTCTAAGTGTTATTAATTAATTATATAACCTAAAAAGTGTTTTCAATTGGGTGGCTGCTAGCATCTATATCCTTTTTATGTTGCAAATGATTTCTTAAAAATTGACATTTATCATCCCATGAATCGGGTTTCTGTTCTCTGATATGCATGGCAATCTTTATTAGGGCAAACTCTTGCTCTATAACTGGCAGTCTTCATGTTTTATGAACTCTTGCCCTTGTTATGCAGATGAATATCTCGTATACTGGTTTGAAACACGTTCTTGTTGGTGAAGGCATCACATTAGAAGTGAAAGGAGCTCAAGAAGTCTCTCTTTTTCATTCATCAGATCTTGATCTGCAAACAAATGAAAGCACTTTGTTTAACAAAGGGACGAGTGGTTTTTTGCCCTTTATGCAATCAATGTGCATGAGTCTAATCCCTATACGCATATTAGGCTCCGCATCATTAGTTGCCTACAGAGCTCGGAATCCTGATTTGTACATAGAAAATACATATATTTCGGGGGACACAATTGAGCTGCTCCCAGAAAAATGTTACCATGGTCTTGTGTACAGAAAGCGAGCATGCCCCATTAATTCCTTTAATCTGAGATTAAATATGTTGGAAAAAGTTTTGAGGAGTCTTCTGAGTCGTAGGATTCTTCAAAATCAGGTTTCTGGTTTGGTCAAAGTGAATGTTAAAGCATCATCTAATGTCAGGTTTCCCATAGAGTTGGAAAGAGTAGTTGGGAGCAATATCACTCCCAGTGGTGCGTTGCCCAAGTGGAGAACAAGACCCGGTGTAGAAAGAGATTGGTTTCAGATATGGGCCAGAGTCGAGGCTGACAGACTAAAGCCTCTCATGGTCAAGAAATTAGAGCCTTTTATTGAATCAGATTCAATTTCCTGGGGTAATTTGATGTCTAATGTGTCCTTTACAAAGTTGCGATCTGTACTTGTTCCCCCGGAAGCTCTTACATTGGATGTGAAATGGTAGGAGATGCTTTGTAAACTGTAACATAGCTTTCGTTTCGTATAAATGGGCAACGTTTCTAGATTTTCTTGTTCCTTGTTATATATAATAGGTTTTGACACTGTAAAAGAAGGCTGATATTGGATCTTGTAAATACTCCAGGGAAAAATGGAAGGCACATTTTGATTTGTCTTTTACTCGCCCTTGTAGATTTCTAGTCTTGGTTCGGAGAATTTAATCCTAATTCTTTGGCACTGCTTATGGTTTGGTATAAGGTGCTGTTGTTACTTATAAATTTTTCTTTTTAAATAAATCCTAAATCTTAATGGTTGTGAAGTATACTAAAGTCAGGTTTATACGTGCGGTCCGCTAATTTTGGCGAGGGTTTTAGTGATGAATGTAAACCCCATATAAACACCAGTCCATGGGTTTCTGAATTTGTCGTTCATTTACAATTGGGTGAAAGTCCTTCCATGGTCAACGGTAAGTTCCTTAATTTGTCCTTCACAGCGCTAACGAACAATTACCTATGAATAAACACATTTTACATTAATCAAAATCTATACTTGTGGATTACACTTGCATTTATTTGCAGTCTTATAATTAGGACTGGAGGTAGTATTTAGTTTCTGCAAGGTGATAGAGAAACCAAAGCGAGTACGCAAGCACTAGAGATCTAAACTAAACCTTAGTCATCCCAAGGGTATCTTTGGGATGGCTTTGCCTGTCTTCCACCTTTTTGTATCTATACCAAGAAGCACAAACCAAGTAAAACCCAAAATTGAGAACGCTCAAACCAGACAACAGCCAGTAGAAGTAGTTAAGATTGTCTCTGTTCAAGTTATTACTTGCCAGCCATCCTCCACTCACTTTGTTGACCACTTCAACCACCACGGTACTTGTAAAATAACCGAATGCCATAGAACTCCAAGATATGGCCGTGCTTAGTGATTTCATTCCTGATGAACTTTCTGCGTAGAAAAACTCCAGAAGCCCAATCAAGGTAAACATATCTGCTGCTCCAAATATAGCATATTGGTAACCTAGCCAAAACAGACTCATAGGCAAAGGCTCTGTACTATCCACCATCTTGTGTTGAATGGCCACCGACTTCCTGTGGGTTTCAACAACTCCGGCGACTGCCATGGAAATGGCTGATAGAACCAACCCAACTCCGATGCGTTGAAGGGGTCGGATTCCTGTGGGAATTCCGGTGATTCTTCGAGCAAACGGAACGAATATGCGGTCATATAAAGGGATTAGGATGAAAATGACAAGCAGAGGGATGACCGGGATAGATGGACCAGGCACTTTAAATCCATTGATGTTTTGGTTCATGGTGGTGCTTTGCTGTATAGAGAAGGTCTGAAGCTGAGCCAAACAAGTGTTCATGAATATGGTGCTACATATAATTGGAAGCATGCGGATCAAGATTTTTGTTTCTTCTACTTGGGTCACCGTGCAAAGCCTCCATGGTCCTGAGCTTATGGATGTTGCTGCGTCAGTAGTGCTCCTTATAATTGCTGCCCGGTCCAAGAATCTAGGAAATTGGTTTCCCAACGAAAATATGAGAAAGGGCTTGAGCGATACCTGTTTCTTAAGAATTTGAAAACTCTTGTAGTCTTGTATGATCATCGACTTGGGAAAACATATGCATATATATCAAGACGGAAGTTTGAACCTAAGACTAGTCAAGCACATGAAAGGGTTCAAGTCTGTTTCTTCTAATGTATATTACCTGAATTGATCTGTCCTTTTGATGATTTCATGATTGTACCCGCCTTCTGTTTCATGAATCTCATGTAGTTCCTCATCATTCTCTGGAATTTGCAGTTTTCTGTTTCTGAAGGCTGCCAGAAAGACCTACGAGTTCAACGAACATACATGAATCAGATCCGTATTACATTTGGCACATTATTCCTATATATTAATGCCATGTACCTGTATGATCCGCACAAGGGGGCTTCCTTTGGGAACATTGTTCCTATATAATGATTTGCCCATGATTATAAAGATAACTGCGAATAAGACAGCAATGGTGCATACAGTAAAACTCCATTCCCAGCCTAGGTTGGTACTAATCCAAACGATGAAGGTGACGCCCAATATAGCTCCAATGGTGAGGCTAAATAAGAACCAGTTGAAAAAGCTAGACAATTGAGCTGCCTCTTTGGGATCTTTATCATCAAACTGGTCAGCCCCTAAGGCTGGCAAAGCCGCCTTAATACCGCCGGTTCCTAACGCAATAAGGTAAAGTCCGGTATAGAGTATTGCGGCTTGGCCTCCACTAGCAGCCTCGCATTGACTTGTCTGGCTTGTTGCTGCGCCCTTGCAAGGGTTTGGTCTTAATTGGTGGAAGTGTGCTTGAGCTGCTAGGATACCATACCCCTGTAACCAAACACAAATTGAGGATGTTCAACTTGTTACTTTTGACTGAGAAGCCTATATGGTGTAATTTTCAGACGTTTTGAGTTATATATGCATCAGAAGCTAACCTTTTGCTGTTTTGTAAACTCTTCGAAGGGAAATTTGATATTTGTGTCAGTAAATACTGACTTTACGGGGAAAAAGGATCTTAAAGAGATTAGAATTAAAATTCACTGGATTTTAACCAGTTATGACAAGCCTAGGTGTGTTTTTCTGGGACCAATATGACATTATGACTAGCCAAGGTGAACCGTTGACTTCTAGTAGCACCGTAGGTTGCTTAATAATGAATAGTCAATGCGTTTAAGGTGTGGAACATAAAATATAATGACAAAATTATTTTATATTAATATTTATCATTAGTGAAATAATTGACATATTTGTGCCCCCAAACTACTGTGCAAATCACGCTATTCTTGCTGAAATTGATTTTGAGCCACGGCTGTCAACAGAATATTGCTTGCTGATACCTACTCAATGTGAATATGTAATGCTTAACTCATTTCCCATTATTTCCTCCATAATTGAAGGCTAAAATCACAATTACTTTGTAATAGCAAGATTTCAATTTGTCTGTGATGTTGAAGGGAGAGTGAAAAGCTCAGGCAAAAGAAACAAGAGAAGGAACTTAACCAAGATTTCCACGGAGCCGAAGATGACGCAAGTCTTGAACCTTGAGAGATAAGTATCGGAGATGAAACCCCCGAAGAGTGCCAGCAGAAACGCAGTCCCCATTAAGTTGGTGAGAGTGGTGGCTGACTTTGTTAAACTGAAGTTCATGTACCCAAAGAAGTAAGTCACCAAGCTCATTGCCACGGCAATGAAAGCCATGTTCTCTAGCCCCTCCATTGCTGCGTTCACAATTAAACAAACTTATAACACATCCTAACATCATAAAAACTATATACAGACTGAGGATTCTCCAATCTGTTATTTACCATACACAAACAGTGCAGCCCTGTTTCCTCCTAGCCGTCTTTCTACCTTTGGTTGAGTTCCCATATCTCTGCAGATTCCCTGAGATAAGTCATTAAACAACAAATTGGTTAGCTTAAGGAAATCTGATACAAGACCATTGAACATAAATGACAAGACAGCTTAGGGGTGAATTAATGACCATGCTTGGTGCCTTGTCTTCTGCGACTAAAGAGGCTTGTTTACGCTGGAGCAGGTAATGGTACTGGTATAGTTTATATAGAGACCAAGAACATGGCTCTAAATATTATTTATGTGCCCCAAGTTGCCTGATAATGATGATGATGATGATGCGTAAAACCACTAAGAAATGAAATGGCATCTTGGCTTTAAGATAATCTTATCGGTCCACATTTTGTTCCTAGAATTCCATTCCTCTCTCCAATTAGCACATAACGTAGGCATTTTTGGCATTATTGATGGCCTTAATCATTTATTTCCAGGCTAAGAGTGGTTCATGAAAGGAAAAGAACAATAAAAATAAAAAAAAGGGGAGACTATATGGTACGAATCCGAATTCTTTAATGAAACTGTCCGGTATCCATATATCATTCATGTTCATGCATATTCCGTTATTCCTCTCGTTGACCTTCCAATAACTTCCGAAGCTTTTATATCCTGTAGCGCAAAGCCAACCATGAAAAATTTGCCCTCTTGTTTAAGGATTTAGTTTTTGATGTCTCTTAGATAAGCCCTGTTCGAGGTTATGAAAAGATATGATTAACGATTCCTTGAATTTCACTGCCATATGTTCTTGAAGCTCAGATCTGGTTAAACATGGGTTGGAACAAGTTTATGGCAGATTTAATCATTGAAGCCTTCATTTCCAGCCCAACTGTAGTCGTAACCCCTCCGTATTTCAATAATTGCATGTATTATTTAAAGTGCACGTAACCTAGACCAATTGTTTTCAAAGCTCTTGTTTATTATAAGATAACAGAAACGTGACGAAGACAATGATGATGACGATATCAAAGTTTACGAAACAACCAACGGACAGGGATTAATCAAGTGCTATACACACAAATCAATTTGAGCTAGCACAATGCCCATCTGCATATTTACCAGTTACAAGTAATAAAGTTGCAAAGAGTTTTTTTGCCAGAGGTGACTTGCTTTATATTACTTCCAATCCTTAAAATAAGAGTTAGTTTGGCTTTTAATTTGATTATAAATATAAAATCTCAATCCATAAATAAGAGTTAGTTTGACTTGTAATTTAATCCTAGATATAAAATCTTAATATATTTTATCTTTTATATTTATGTATTTTTTAAAAGTAATTTTTGTAGTAGTTATATATGTTAAAGGTTTAATTAAATGATAATTTTAGCTTATACATAATTAGCAAGGATATTTTAGAAAAAAACAACACCTAATTATTGCAACTAACTAATTTAAAATTTTTTTTTTAATCTATTCAAATTAGTCAAATAACCTTTACATTAAAAAAAAGAAGTAATATATAGAGAATTCATACTAGTGTCCATATGATAGTACTGACGAGATAACCATAAAGAATTGCCCAATAATAATACTAACAAAACTATCTATATGTATGTATGTATAATGCATGCTATAATATTCTTTATAATAATTGCACATGTTAAAAGTTCAATCAAATAGTAGTTTTACCTAATATTACCTTTAATCCTTAATATAAGAGCTAGTTGACTAATTTGAGTAGATTAAGAAAATTAGTTAAGTTAGTTATTTGTAATAAATGGGTGTTGTCTTTCCTAAAATATCCTCAATAATCAAGTGTATTGGCTAAAACTACTATTATTACAAGGACTACCTTAGGACAAAACAAATAAATATGAAAGGCAAAATGGATCGAAATCTTATATTTAGGATCAAAATAAAAGTCAAACAAACTTTTATATTAAAGACCGCAAGTAGTACATGATTGGCAAGAATATTTAAAGAAAGAAAATATCTAATTATTACAAATAACTAACTTAATAAACTTACTTAATCTACTCAAATTAGTCAATTAGTTTTTATATTAAGGACCAGAGTTACTATATATACATTGGTGTATAAGGAGAATTCAGACTAGTTTCCGCGTGATAGTATTGCTGAGATAACCATAAAGAATTGCCCAATAATAATACTAACAAAACTATATATGTATGTATGTATAAAGCCGGTGCGGGGTCTCTCCACTAACCTAATGATCCATTTCCCTCTACTTTGTTCAAACGATGTCGTTGAGAGATGGGAGGCGCGGAGTGAAGCTTAAATTTGAGGAGCAATACATTGAGGACTGTGAAGCTCCTCACATCCTAAGTGTTCTTTTAATTTTACTTTATTCAGGATCCAAAAAAAAAAATTTTGTCTCTTTGTGCTGAAATTGTGAAATGGGAACAACGTTACAATGGTGGATGATGCAAAATGAATTTTAGGCCTCTAATAATGCAGGTAAACAAATATATCTTAACTAATTTACTTAAAAATAATGGATGTGAAATGGATTTTAGGCCTATCATAATTAATTTTAATTTAATTAATAATTTTTTTATTTTTATTTGTTAAAATAAAATATACCTTAGTTGAATTAATTTAGCATCGTCCTAGGCTCCTCCGCTAAGCTTCACTCCGTGCCTCCTGTCTCTCAACGACATCGTTTGAACGAAGTAGAGGGAAATGGATCATTAACTTAGTAAAGACACCCCGCGCCGGTATAAAGCATGCTTAATTGGAACCGCAAAGAAGGAAGGAAACATGCATGCCGAGATTTGCTCGTAAAAATCAAAGTTTACTTCAATGACAAGAAATAATGAACTTATTTAGACAGAGATGGGTTGGACAACTAGCTTTTTGAAAAACATATACTCACTTCAAGTTGAAAGTTAAATAACCAGGTTTGTTGCTTGCTGAGATGGTTAATCAAGGACTAGTTTAAAGAAGAGTTCATTTCGAAATACAAGCAAGAACGCAGCCAAAGAAATTAAGGCTTGTAATAGGCTCTAATATAATAGCGCATGTGGAGGCCAACAGATATTAAAAAGATCAAAGCGTTGAGGAAGCAAGCATCAAAGTATAATTATTGGAGCCATGAGATATGAAGCGGGCAAAGTTAGTTGGCGAGTTCCAAAGTGGACAAAATATGCAGCAATAAAATATAGGGAAGTTTGTTAAAAGGGATCTATCTGTCTTGGTGCTCTGCTGGAAAAAAATATTGCTCTTTTGCCATTGTCACTGTCCTTAGCCGGCCTTCACTGGGATTCCTTATCTTGGCCAACTTCACTTGGATTCCTTATATTGGCCAGCTAGAAAGGAGAGTTTTGACTTACACAGGAATATAGGAGAAAAGGGTTTAGTTGTCTACTAATTGATGCTATAAAATTCATATTAATCCTTACATTTAATAAATTAACAATTCACCTCATTTTTCAAGCTTCATTTACGATCACATTCTAGACTCACATCTAATTAGTAGTATATTATATTCATTAATTGAAACCGATGGCTTATTTGTGGCTAAGGAGAGCAATATCGGGGACCTATAGTCATACCTTAATTAATGAATTAGCAGCCATGATAGTTTAACATTACTTGTGATAACTATATGTGGCTGTGATAAAGAGATGATCTCAAGTGCGACAAAAGTAAATTATCATTCCATCAAGATATAAAAAAGTGGGTTAATAAACTGATTAGTTGAATCGAAAAATTGGTGACTTTCAGGAGTTAAAGAAAATGATATGAAATGGCTCGAAAGTGGAAACAAAGACCGTAAAGGAAGTTCATTAAAAAAAAAAAAATCCAAGACTTGATTACAATAGTTTAAAAAAATTGTAGCGTAAGAGACTATGAATTGTGAGCTTTCATAAAGGGAGTAAAATCTAACAATATATAAATAATCATTATAAGTCCTCCATGACTTAAAAAATAATTTATGTTTATTTGAAAAATTAGAATAGGGTGTGGTGCAACGTATATTGTTAAATTTATCCATACGATACACGGGAGCAAGTTAGTGTACTCTCCTCGAGCAATAATCATATAATCCTAATTAAGGAATTTAAATTGTAATTTTCTAGTTTTTGTAAAAAAATATCAAATACATAAGTCTTACCCTTTGTTTTGACTGAGAGAAAATTAGATAGGAAAGAAAACTAAAGAGAAAAACATGAGGAGAAATAAGTTTTCTCCTGCTTGGATAGAAGAGAAAATGTAGGAGAGAAGAAAAGTGGGAGAGAAAATAAAATGAGCTCCATGCCTCATTTTCTTTTGAAATTTTCTTTTCATATATGAAGAGATTTAGGAAGTAATACAAGATTTTTATGGCTGTCCCTCTTTTCTCTTCCTCTCCATATTTATTTTCTTTTATTAAATTTAAAAATTTATTCACTTTTATTTTTTATCTTAATACAATATTTTTATTAAATAATTTGGTTTTAAAATATAATAATATGAAAATATGGATAAACCCAATATCTTGATTTTAAATTATTTGATGATATTAATGTTAGTATAACTTTTCTATTGCAATATTTTATTTCATTTAATTTTAAATATGATATATTTTGATAAGAACATTATAGTTATTTAAATACTTGTTAATTTTCTATTCTCTTTATTTTCTTTGATTTACCAAGCAAGAGAAATGATAACATTCCCCCAGTTTTCTCTTCTCTTTTTGTTTTTTTTCCTCCTAACTTTTCTTCTCATCCAAGAAAAACATATTCTCAAACTTTTATCTCGTGGCATCTTTGCCTAAACTTTTTAAGGGGGCATAAATATCCATAAAATTCCCAAAATCGTGGCAAGGCCTCCAGGCTCCAGCCCCATCAAAAAGAATCCCCTGGATGTGGCCCCACAGCCTAGTAAAAACGTAAATTAATAAACACCGTTGGATTAAAAATATGTTCAGATGGGCAACGGGGCAGCCTGCCCAGCCTACCCAAAGGCGGATCCGTCTTCGGCCTCCCCTGCTCTTCCCGAACGGAAATCAGTTGCTCCATACCTTCGTTGTTAAGCTCTCCAGTCGTCGCCATCGTTAGATCTCCCTATCGCCGGCGTCTTCTGTGGCCATCGCTGAGTATTTTAGGGAGGCACCCACTGCTACTCGGTACGATTAGACTGCAAGCTTTTCAGTTTGTGAATGTTATCTTCCTTTCGATTCAGCTAAATAATCATAACTTGATTTGGTTGATCCCACTCACCATGTCTTTTCCCTTGGATCAAAGAAAACTTACATTTTGTATCTTGTCTTTTTCATGAATTTACCTTAACTTGGATCATAACTTGTTTAAGCAGTTGCTGGTCGCAGTTTGTGATGATAATTATTAGTAGCTGTTTATTTATATATCTTAAAAATTTTAAGTGATTTTTTTAGTGAAAACTAATTATTCATGAAGACTGGTAATGATCTAAATGAAATGGTTTTATTGGTTATGTTTTCTTCTTTGCTTCGTTGTGGTTCCAAAGCTTATATGGGTGGACATGGACATGGTAGTACTATATGATGATGGTGTTCATTATGTTTTACAGCTGATGCAATGCTTTCATTTACTGTGTAAGTTATTACCATGAGTATGAGTGAATATTGATGCTTTTGGATGAACGTTAACTGATCATTGATGAGTGTCTTTTTTATTTCAATATATGAATTCAATCACAATTTGACTATCGAACTTTGAATCATGTCTTGGCCGGTTCAATTACTGATTTGGTTTTTAATACATTGTATTTCATTCGTTAAATTTGAAAATGAGTTTTCAGTATCGCATAGAAATGAGATACGCCTAACAGATAAAATGGATATTATGCTTTCTCTTAACTTCTTCAAAACCCACTCTGAGCATTCTAATCCTGAAACTAGAAGGTATAGCCTATAGACAAAATCTACAAAGAATGCCGAAAGGAAAACAAACAAGAAAAGTTCAAAATTCTCTCCCCAAGACATAAACTGCCATGTAGGAACACATGTCCTCAAAAGTCGTCATGTTTCCTATGCTTATATTTTTGTCTTTATTGTATTTTAAGTGAAGAAACTTCTAGCTAAAAAAATTGCAAAGTTTTCTTCTGAAAGAAGCTTGGAAGTTTGAAATTACAGAGGAGCACATTGGCAATTTCAGGAACATTTTGTGGATAGCAATCAACTTGAGGAAAATGGACTTGCGAGAAGCAATCAGTAATCAAACAGATGTCTCGTTGAGCTTGGCAAAGCATCTACTGTTGAAGGGAGGTGAGAATGATAACTTGGTGCTTTCACCCTTGTCCATCCACGTGGTGCTTAGCCTCATCGCTGCTGGCTCCAAGGGCTCCACACGTGATCAACTTCTCTCATTCCTCAAGTCTAACTCCACCGATCATCTGAACTCCTTTGCGTCTCAGCTCATCACTGTTGTCTTCGCTGATGGTAGTATTAGTGGTGGCCCCCGCCTGTGTTTCGCGAATGCTCTCTGGCTTGATCAATCTCTTTCTCTCAAGCCTCCTTTCAAACAGATTGTCGACTCTAATTATAAAGCTGCTTTATCTCAAGTGGACTTCCAAACCAAGGTGCAATCCTGTCTTTCTTGCATATTATTAATCAGTAAACAGACTTGTGAATGTGATTTTGATTATTACTTTAGCAGCTTCTTAATTTAGCTTCTATTTTTGAGTTGACATGCAATTTGGCGGTAGTGTAATTTTTTTAATTGATTTGCCGTGTATTCAGCCTATCTATATTCTTCTTAAAGTTGTGAGCAACCCAAATTGGTTGTAAATGAGATGTCGTATGATCGCGCTTTGTTCCTTGTCATAGAAATCTTGTGGGACTTATAAACTAGTCTCAAATTTTCTTGCAAATTGTGAAAAAGGGCAACTCACTTGATCCTTTAGCATGCAATTAATGCTTCTGCAGCATGGCAAAAGAACCTATTTCATTTGTTTCTCTGCTCCTGATGTAAGGTATTAGTAATTGTCTAATATAAGCAAGGAAAGTAAGAGAACCAAGAACAGCAGATTGTGTTTTTAAGAACTTGAAAAATAATTAACTAATAAGATGATGGTTGTGATTTATACAGGCTGTTCAAGTGACCCAAGAAATTAATTCTTGGGTGGAAAAAGAGACGAGTGGCCTTATTAAAGAGGTTCTTCCTATGGGATCTCTTGACAACTCAGCCAGACTCGTTTTTGCCAATGCATTATACTTTAAAGGAGCATGGCATGAGAAGTTTGATGCATCAGCAACCAAAGAATATGACTTTCACCTCGGAAGTGGAAGCTCAGTGAAGGCTCCCTTCATGACCAGCAAGAAAAAACAGTTTATTAGAGCATGTGACGGATTCAAAGTCCTTGGTCTTCCTTATAAGCAAGGTGAAGATAAACGCCGTTTTACCATGTATTTCCTTCTTCCAGATGCAAATGATGGGCTGCCAGCTTTGGTTGAGATGGTGGGTTCACAATCGGGGTTCTTGGATCGCCATATTCCTCAAACCCGAGTGGAGGTAGGTGACTTTAGGATTCCAAAATTTAAGATTTCTTATGGGGTTGAAATATCCAATGTGCTTAAGGAATTCGGGGTGACATTGCCATTCTCTGGGGGAGAATTGACGGAAATGGTGGATTCTTTGGCTGGTCAAAATCTACATGTTTCCAACATATTCCATAAGGCATTCATTGAAGTCAATGAAGAAGGAACTGAAGCTGCTGCTGCTAGTGCTGGTGTTATAAAAATGAGGGCTTTGCTATCTAAAATAGACTTTGTAGCAGACCACCCTTTCCTCTTTATCGTCAGAGAGGATATGACTGGAACACTGCTGTTTGTTGGAAAGGTGCTTCATCCTCTTGCTGGCTGAATCAGTCAGACATGTTATCCTACGTAACATTACTATATGTTGTTGCTACTGGTAATCTGAGTGACCAGCTCTCATCGTACTTACAGTGAACAGGAATATACTGAAATGGATGTGTATGAGAAGAATGTAATAAGGAAAGTAGACAAAGTTTGCGATAAATCATTACTGTTTTATGCACAATTTCAGTTATTTGAACATATGAAACAAACTGACTGTAGCAATGCAAGATGGGACGCCAAGTGAAAACGATGCAAATAATCAATTATATAAATCACATAACGGATTGAGTGTAGGAAATGGAGTGACAGGGAAAAGCTAAACCATGTAACTGATAAAGTTTATAGTATGAAGAAATAGAAGTTCAAAAACTGCATATTTAGAATTGAAGGCGGGTGAGTGGATTTGGATGGATCGAGCCTGCCATCCTTCATGTGAAATAATCCGTACACTATGGACATGTGACAAACTATACGTAAAACCGCACGACTTGCTCAAAATGAGATTGCTTTAAGGGATCGCACTGTCTATAAAAGCAGAAAGATCCCGTGATTCAGCAGCTCAACCTGAGCACAAAGATGGAGAAATGACGGCTTGCATTGTGAGATGGACATGATGTGAATTTGCTTACTCTTTCTTTCGGCAATTTCTTCTTTTATTCGGCAAAAATCCCACTGTATCATGTCAGACCTGTTTGGGCTTGATCGGAAATCATTTGTGGTCCTATAATGAAATTCTTCCTTTGATGTTTTTTTGGTTCTCATTTAATCATTTATAGCAATATATATTCATGGGAAAAAAGAAAAAAACTTTTTTAGTCGTGTATATAAATTCCTTGAACAGGGACAGTCGCATAGGGATTTACTCAGAGGGACATGGTTCGTGGTTTAACATGATTTCTCAGGTGATTTTGCAAGTAGTCGCATGCTTAATAGATAAACCAGACAGTGAAGCTGTAAAGATGTTGTGGGTGGCTTGAACCTCAATCGGGAAAATTAATAAATAATAGCACAAAGGTTGACCTTCACCTGTTCTGGTCGGTGCGCGTCACAGCGCTGCCGACGGCAACGGCATCCTCTTGGCACTAGACCCGTGTAATTACCAAATACTATCACCAACAAATCAAGGAGACAAGAACTACATAAATAGTACTACCTCCGGTCCTAATTATAAGACCCAGTTGACTTATTTGAGGAGATTAAGGAAGTAAGTTAAGTTAGTTATTTGTAATAAATAAGTGTTGTCATTCCTAAAATATCCTTGCTAATTAAGTGTATTGGCTAGAACTATCATTATTAGAAGGACTATCTTAGAAAAAAATACATAAATATGAGAGACAAAATGGATTGAAATCTTATAATTAGGACCAAATAAAAAGTCAAATAGGATCTTATATTAAAGACCGGAGGTAGTATAACATAATCGGCTATATTCTGCGGGATCCGATGATCACGTGATCTTCACATGGTGGCGCGAGATTTTAAACTGTGGCTCCTTCTTTCGCTGGCCAATTTATTACTCGATCCCACTCCATCCATCAATGCTCTTCCTTCTGAAAGCTAACTGTAGTTAGTAAGTTCAAGCTATACCGAAGAATTTCTCCTGTTCTGAAATGCATGTCAGAGGAAAATGGGCCCAAGCCGAAAGAGATTAGAGAAGGCATGGACATAACAAAAAAGGAAAATGGACAAACCAAGAAAGACAAGTCGCTGATTTGAATTCTTTGGACGGAATGGAAATCTCTGAATTAATGTTATGGGTGAGGAGGGGGTGAAGAAGCGGATAAGCAAAATGGCATTATTGTTATTAAAATCAAGTACGGCCTTTGTGAGTAACTTTGACCACCTCGAACATCGTAGCCCATCCTCCTCACAACTATGCGCCCATAACCATGTATCATAATCTCGCCTCTCATTTCTTCCTTCTTTAATTTCTCTAGCTCATTTTTTTGTATTATACGCAAAGGAGTAACTCTCTCATCCGACTTCAATGACATGCACGTATTAATATATTAGATGTAACCACACTTGCTTTTGATTCATTCATTTATTTATTTCCATCGCTTATACAAGAGCCGTTCAAGCTTGCTTCTCGTTTCAAATAGTTTCCGCCTAGTCTGCTTTTCATTACTCTCTCTGGCACCTCGGAAATAAGCAGGAATCGAAGGAACCTCTAGTCCCACCATAGGCAACGAGCTGTGAAAACAAGATCAGTAGTGAAGAACAAGCCACTAGCGTAGGAATAAGCCAGAAAATGGGGGAGACGGAGAACCACCAGCCACCGCCACCAGTACAAGCACCTCCGCCCGGACCACCACCGCCTAATCTTGCACTTTCAAGGGGACCCACTTGGGCACCGGCCGAGCAACTCCATCAGCTTGACTACTGCATTCACTCAAATCCTTCATGGCGTCAGTATCTCCCTTCCAATCTCGGACTCTCCCCTTCTCTACTTTTTTTTTCTTATTCACTTCCTTAATAAATATCTTCTGATTACTCATAAAAGCTGAAAAAATTCGTGGTTACGTCAAAACAGTCAGAGATGTAGTGTCAAGAGAGGCATCTTCTAAATTTTTTGTGTCCGTAAATGAATAATCATTATGTCCCTATCTTCACTGGTGGCTTAGGAGGGATCTTGTCCTTGTTCATGTACAGAACTTGTTCGATGAGTTATATTAGATTATAACTACGAGTTAGTTACGTTGTTCTGTATTTAGTCAGGCAAGTTGTTGAGTCATATGCCCAGTATATTGTGTATAAACACTGTACATATCACACAATTAATGAGATGCACTCAGTTCCCTAATCCCTCTTCCTCTTCATTTTCTCTTAAATAGTTGCAAACGGCTTTTTGCTGCCTTATGATTCTATGAAAAAATGAAAGTTATATTTTTCATGTTATTAGAAATAGAACTGTTGATATGATCGCGTTGTGCATATAGAAATCATCTAAACAAATTTCAAAGTCTTACAGTTTATCACTATCCCTTGTCCTTCGTGACTAATACCCCGGAATAATTGGCAGCGGAGGCGGTTTTGCTGGCTTTCCAACACTACATCGTGATGCTTGGAACAACGGTTCTGATTGCAACCATCCTCGTACCTCAGATGGGTGGGAATCATGTAAGTTGTCTTTTTGATATAATTCATGTTAAGCTCTGACTCATCTCAGATTCATAAATCTTACAAGTGTCGAGTGTTGTCGAGCAGGGTGACAAAGCCCATGTGATTCAAACCTTGTTGTTTATGTCTGGATTGAACACACTGCTTCAGACCTTGATCGGGTCAAGGCTTCCTACAGTGATGCGTGGATCTCTCGCTTTCACACTCCCCATTATGTCTATCATAAATAATTACACTGATCGCATATTCGAAACTGAGCATGAGGTTTGTGTATTTCAAACAGCTCTTAACTCTAAACTAAGCACGCCCTCACCCCACTTTTCAATTAGGTCTCTTCTTTTAAGTTGAAACTCGAGGATAGCAAATTCTAAAACATTATGATATCGTTGCTTGTAGAGGTTCACCTACACAATTAGAACAATCCAAGGGTCCCTCATTGTTTCTTCTTTCATCAACATCTTCCTTGGATATAGTACAGCATGGGGTAATTTAACAAGGTAATTCTCATAATCCATGGCCTACATCTAAAGCCGCATCAATAGTCACAGATTTAGTTTTAATTTCCTTCTTTTTTTGATCAGGTACTTCAGTCCGTTAACCATTGTACCAATGGTTTGCGTGGTGGGTCTTGGTCTGTTCATGAGGGGCTTCCCAATGGTAAATAAGCCTAATCCACTTTTAAGATTGAATGCATCTCGCAGGTTATAACAGTGAAATAAAAAGGCAAAGAAGTTCATTAAATAACTTGTTCTGCACACAGCTCGCAAATTGCGTAGAGATTGGACTCCCAATGCTTATTCTACTGGTCATAACTCAGCAGGTTCCAAGTCTCGTCCGAATTTGAAATACTATAAATAAAGTTTTATAATCCTCTGCTTTTTATGTGACGACATCTTTATTCCGATACCTCAGTATTTGAAGCGCATTCATGTTACCACAAATCATGTACTCGAGAGGTTTGCTTTACTTCTCTGCATCGGCATTATCTGGGCTTTTGCTGCTGTCCTCACTGTGTCTGGTGCTTACTCCACTGCTAGAGTACGTACCCAAGAAAGTTGTCGAACAGATCGCTCCTACCTCCTTTCTTCTGCTCCTTGGTATGTTCACACGCACACAAAAGTAACTTTATCAATTAATCTGATCTTAAATGCCCCTCTTTTTCTTTTTTTTTTGGTAGCTGGTGATATGTATATGCTGTTATTATTTTAGGATCAGAATTCCTTATCCATTTCAGTGGGGTACTCCCATATTCAGAGCAAGCCATGTCTTTGGGATGATGGGGGCTGCACTTGTCACCTCCGCAGAGGTATAACAACTATTCCTTAAATTAAAACGATGAATCTGGTCAGGAGTTTCCTTTGTTGATGAAATTCTGAATACTTTGATGCAGTCTACAGGCAGTTTCTTCGCAGCAGCCAGGATTTCTGGTGCGACACCCCCTCCTGCACATGTGCTCAGCCGAAGTATTGGGCTGCAGGTGAATGATTATTCTCATATGCTTGTAGCGAATTCATAATTCAACCTGCCGGTTTTCAACCACCTATTTACAGGGTATTGGCATGCTGCTCGAGGGAATTTTTGGTGCTGTTGTTGGTTCTACTGCGTCTGTGTAAGAAACAAATGTTCCGAGAATTATATCAAACCTTTTACTATTTTTATTTATACTATACTGATTGATCTAACTGATATTGCAGAGAGAATGTTGGCCTGCTTGGACTAACTCATATAGGGAGTAGAAGAGTGGTGCAGATTTCATGCGGTTTCATGATATTCTTCTCTATTTTTGGTATGCTAACGTACCTTGCATTAGTTTCTTTTGGGTCATACTCATATTTTTTCTGTGTAATTGACCTACCGTATCCCCCCATGTTCAGGAAAATTTGGAGCCTTTTTTGCATCAATTCCTTTGCCAATATTTGCTGCTGTATACTGTGTTTTATTTGGCATTGTCGGTAGGGGATGTTGCTATTATTTATCCACGTTTTCACAATACAGACTGCAAGTTATCTGCATGACATTAAACTTTCCCTGTCTCGCTTCTTTTGGCAGCTGCTGTTGGGATCTCATTCACACAATTTGTTAATACCAACTCAATGAGGAATCTCTATGTTCTGGGGCTGACCTTGTTTCTGGGGGTTTCCATACCCCAATATTTTGTCACCAACACGGCACCAGATGGTCACGGTCCAGTTAGGACAGAAGGTGGATGGGTAAGCCAACTCTTCTTTGTTCCAAGTGA
The DNA here is from genome assembly GCF_004799145.2 of Neltuma alba. Taxonomy (NCBI): domain Eukaryota; kingdom Viridiplantae; phylum Streptophyta; class Magnoliopsida; order Fabales; family Fabaceae; genus Neltuma; species Neltuma alba. Next base: position 114,291 of record NW_021635513.1, on the reverse strand, counting down.
TTATTTAGGACTTCATTGTTATATCTGAAGTAGTTGATTTTGTGTGACCCCAGTTCAATGACATTTTGAACGCCATATTCTCATCATCCCCTGCTGTGGCAATAATTGTTGGAACACTTATTGACAACACACTGGAGGCGAAACATACAGCTAATGATAGGGGAGTGCCATGGTGGGTGCCCTTCCAAAACAGGAAGGGAGATGTTAGGAATGACGAGTTTTACAGTCTTCCTCTAAGGATAAATGAATATATGCCCACCAGATTTCTTTAAGATGCCACTTTTTGCGCTTTTGCTCGAGCCTTCATGCAGATCAACCTCGTAAAATGCTGCCATTTTGACACTCAATCTTCGTTTCAATTGCGTAAGTGGATTCAAATTCGATAGCAATGTACGTGCATAGTTCAATCATGCAATACCCTCGGTTTTGGAGTTGAGGATTGTATATTTTGTTCCACAGCACTCTGATGATACTTTAAAATAAGTCAATGATGAGTACTTTGTGCATATGATGAAGCTGCAATTTAGAAGTCAATCAAGGTAAAACATTAAACTACAAGTGATAAGTGAGATGAAATGGGAATAGAAATTGGAAGTTCAAATCCACCTAATTGGGAAAAAAAACCAAAAGAGGAAAAAAAAAACATCTGACTTCAATTGGTATTGACTATTGAGCATTCTACAACGATATCTTGCACCAACTCCTATGACTTGCATATGCTTATATGTACTATACAGTATCCTGCTGACCTGTCATACAAGCTTCACCATTTCCTGCTATAGAATGATAAAATAATTCTGGGGGAAAATAATGATTTAATGTCTTTCCAAATGGGGACCATGAGCACAAAGCTGCGTGCACAAGGCACCAAGACCGTAATCGTGTTATTTCATTGCTTTTTCGCTTTGCTAATCCTGGTAAACCCAATTGGTTACTCTAGAACAAGGACCTACAAGTTTGGCCATTTCCGAGTCGAGTTTTTGAAGTTGTCTTTTAACCCATGGAGGATCATCTTTACTCAGCCAAAGAGCTTCACCAGTATTCTTGTGCTTGAAGTCAGGTGAATTTGGATTTGACTTGTGCTTCCTGTTATCCCACCACTCATGAGGATTGGTAAAAAACACTTGCCACAAGTGAAGCCGGTTTTCATAATCTTGGGCGTGACTTTTTTTCCCTGTCAAGTTAGAGAAGAACGCGTCAACACGACAAGCACAAGCGATGGCAAAGGCCTAAGTCATAGTTGTTTGAAGCCAATGGTTCATTAAGATTTCAATTTAAAACCGACTTCATCAAGAATGGAAGATAAGCGAGTTCTGGGGTTTAAACTTCAACGGACTCTCTTCAAGGGTATGTTCATGTGAGGCGAAGGGGGGAGGAAGATATGTTTATCGCAAATGGTGTATGCATAAAAATTACATAAGAAATGTATTCCCGGGAGCCCTTTCCAATTCAAAGTATTTTAGTTTCGCCAGGTCAATGGTTACCTCCACCTGCTCATCCCTGGGTTTGTCGAAAGTATAGCCTCAAGGTTCATAACAAAAAGGATAGCTGAAATTTAACTGTCCTCTGAGAGTGTGTGTGTGTGTGTGAGAGAGAGAGAGAGAGAGCAACATACCTTTAGTAGATTCTAACACCTCATGCCCTTGGTAACATGGCCTTTTAGCAACAAAATTTAACTCCTTCACAATTACCTTCAGAGGGAAAAAAAAAAAAAAGGGACATGTATGCATAATTTTACATCCTAAGATAAACCAGCACAAATAGCAAATGCTAATGTCCAAAAGATGAAACGGACCAAGCCGAGAATAGTCAGACAAAATACTATAGATCAACTGGGCAGGTACGGTATACCAAAAAAGAAATATGGACCTTATAAAACAATCGGATGTTTCCTCTCCCATCGTCTTTTTCATAAGACTCTAAATGACCGGAAGCAAAAATTAAATCGTTTTGTTTTAAATGTTTAGATGCAATTTCCGCCATACCGGCCCACATCATCAGAAGTACCCTGGTCATAAAGTGGAAAACAGATGTTATATTAAAAAATATTCATCAAATCATGACTTCTGCAGTTCTGCTCATAACAATTATTTTAAGATGCAGTTGTAAAATTTAACGACGGCACAGTTAATGGGACAGCTTAACGCTAGGAAGTAGAAACGACAGGCGAAAATGAAGCACATATTACAAAACATGGTTAAACCCCAACCCATTTTGAATCCGATCCAACATAGAACAATTCAGGGAACCAGACGAAAAGGATGCTATAAATCTAAACCAGAAAAACAGTTCCAGGCTTAACAAACTCATCAAATTTGATCTAAATTATGGATTTAGTGGGTGGAAAATCTCACTGGAAGGATGAGCCGCAAGAGCTTTTGACTCTAAGCGAAGTGTGCACCCCAAAGCCACGGTTCTTTCCATAAATAACCCGAGGATCGCGAGTGACGGAGCCAATTAAATTGACAGTATTATCGAGTTGTTTGCGCCACTCGATAATGGCGGGTCGCCGGAATTTAAGAGCATGCTGATAAACCGCGCTACCAGCCCGAGCGTTGTCGTCGAATGAGTTTCGTAAGCGACTGAGAGTCGAAGACGAAGAGAAGCGAGAACTTTTTTGCGGAGACGACAGTACAGCTCCGGCAAGATGGGAAATTACACCCCGCCATAGCATCGACCGGGCCAGCTTGATGAATTTTTTTAAATGCAGATCGTTCAGGAGCACCGGGGTCGCTGAGTGCTCCAAACTGTTCCCGCCGATGCACTGTTTCGTACGAAAGGGCTCGCTTAGGAAAAGTAAAATTTCTCTTAATGAAAATATCTTTTCGAACAGGGACTTCAGTTTTATGGCTGATTAGGGCGTAAAGCTTGGGGATTTACTGGGCTGGGCTGCAATGAGTGTGGCTAGTTCCATGGGCCTTCTAGTGGGCTCCAAAGCCATGCCCATTAATGTAATCCCCTTTTTTCTTTTCGGGCTACGACCGTCTCTAACCAAAAAACGGAAAGGGAAAAAAATCGAAAGGGGAAGGGCGGATCAAAGCAATAGGTAACGCATAATACATAAAAAAGGAGGGATGGTGTTAAACCCCCCCCCTCCGGTCAAAAAACCCCCCCCCCCCAATCCATTACCAGATTCTATTCTGGAATTTTTTATTAGAAAAAAGACTAATACAAACTTTGATCATTTAAGTTTATTTTTATTTTGGTTTTTATTGTTCAAATTTATTTTCATTTTGGTTTTGATTCCTCAAGTTTCAAATCATAAATTTTGGTCTCTTAAGCTCCTTTTTATTTAAAATATTAATTCCTATAATATAATAAAAACTTGAATTATTTTGGCTCTTGAGAGACCAAAATTTATGATTTGAAACTTGAGAAACTAAAAACCAAAATGAGGACAAATTTAAGAAATCAAATATGATATTAACCCTTAAAAAAAAGGAACAACAAATTTTTTGGCAGGCGGAAGAAAAGTGAAATTTCTTATAGAAGGAAGAAGCCAAAAGAAAGAAGAACGTATGTACATACCTCGCATCTCGTAAAAAGCCATGCATTGCCTTAGAGTTTATTTTGATTTTAAATATAAAATGTCAATATATTTATTTTAAAAATTTATATTTTTTTAGATGATTTTATTAATTATATATATTAAAGAAGATTTTCATCCATAAAAGTAGTTTTTAATACAAATTTAGAGAAGTTATGAAATCAACACACATTCAGTAGAAATGACAAACCAACTTAATTTTTTTAAAATATTTGTAAATTAGTTATTCTAAACCACGTTGTAATATAGTACTACGAAGTGAATACTATAGTCAAAATAGAAGCCGGTACTATTTATGTGCTCTTTACATATGATATTTGAGCCTCGAGGGGGGAAAAGGTGAGTCACGGTGCTTTAGGTGAGTACTGTATTGGACACGTACAGTGATATTGTTGGGTTTTGATAAAAATGAATTTGACCTAACTTTTTTAATATACTAATATTATTATTACCAGCACGTCACATCCTGCTTTGTTACTTTATGGCATAGAGCACATTGAAAATATGCATGGCAAGTTGGCAGTCTATGCAAAATCCAAAAGTGACGCTATAAAGTGGGACTCTTTTTGAAGGGTATGTGTTTGTCCTCAACCACCCACAAGCAAGGCTTCCCTCCACCTCCCATCCACACATTCGCACTGTATTCCTCCAAATGCATGTTTCTTTCATTTAGTGCTCATTTTTTCTGCCCACTAATGTTTAAATTAATTAATGTCTGTATAATGGAGAGCAGCATTGTTACTATTTTTGGACTTAAATGACTAACATTGCATCAGCTTACAATTCATAGTTGACCAAAAAAACTTATAATTTATAATATCTAATACACTTAGAAAAATATTTTAAAAATAAAAATGCCTTTCTACACTTCTTTTTTTTTTTTAATTTTTCGCTAGTGTTCTTCTCATAATCAACCCTCCACCCAAAAGAAAAGTTCTTCTGTTCATTGGCTCTTGACGGGGTCACAGCATCTTTGATTCTCACGTCCCACGCTTCTGAAAAGGACCGCAACGCCGCGTTTTAGTTATTATCCCTTCTGCATCAGTTCCGGCATGCCGCTGTTCACACATTAATTATAGAACATTATGTTCACCGATCATTAATTCAGGCGGTTCGCACTACTCTGTACAATACACGAGGTACCTTATTTTTGCATGCTACTTCCATCCTCCCCATTTACTGGTTTGCATTGGGGAAAAAAAAACACCTGGACTATAAAAAAAAAAAAAACCATATACTTCCTCCCCGTCCTAAAACATAAGACTTGGTTGCAATTTCAAAACGTCAAGTGAACGCCATCCAAGTGCACGGCGAGCCCATACAAAAGATTTGGTAGACCGTACATCTTTTTCGGTATATCTAGATAATAGACAGGAGCATAAACTAAAACATTCTAGAGTGACAGTTTTAGTTGCAGTGATGTTAATTATCTAGTCGATGGATTTCAATTGCGTGTCTTACTCTTAAACAAAATGATTGCTTGGTTATTATTTACTTGGAATCACTATCCATATCTATTTCTTATGTTACTATGTTCAACTCTGTGTGATCCTAAGTATGAGATCTTTATCAACTTTGTTTTCCAAATTTATATATTGATTATAAAGTATTTTCACCCGAATATAGTTTCATTATAGGTAATTGAAAAGAGGTAATTTAGAGAAGTCAACATATATTTGTTGCAAATAAATAATTTAACTAATTTTTTTAATATCTTAAAATTAATTATCCAGCTTTTATATTAAGGATTAGAGGTGGTATCATGTAAGATTTTTTTTTTTTTAAGTTTTCCCCTCCAATATTTAATATTACCCCATTTAAAATTTTAACTGCCCCCGTTTGATACTCTCGTTTTAGCAAGAATATTACTAGAAACAAGCAATAATTATCCTCTGAAATGTAAAATAATATGCTGGCAAATATATATATATATATATATATATAATAACAGATGTTTGAAAGTGAAACAAAAACAAAGATTAGGGCAAGTAAATAGTGCGAATAAAGCATGCACCACCTTTTGAAACAGCAATAATTCCTGAGGATATTAAATCCGGCGTTATCCAGTTAAAACCATACATATGCAGGCTGGCTTCCCATCACCTTCATTTAATGAAGCACCACTTTCGATTCTTAATATAAGATTTTGTTTGATTTTTATTTTGATTCTAAATATAAGACTCCAATCCAATTTATCTCTCATGTTTATGTATTTTTTTTCCAAAGCAATTCTTCTAATAATGATAGTTTTAGTCAATATACTTGAATCTTGATTACTAAGAATATTTTAGGAAAAACAACACATATTTATTACAAATAATTAACTTAACTTATTTCCTTAATATACTCAAATTAATCAACTAACTCTTATATCAGAAGTACTTTTTCGCAAAACGAGATAACCTCCTTCACATATTTTTTTCGTAATCCGTAAAAGCACTTCCAATACTATAGTTTGGTTTCTATCCAAACACCCCCTAATTAAATTAGATGAATCTTCATTAGCAAGTTAAGGACAGCCAACGGCTTCCACTTCTAGAACCCTGTTTTTTTCAAAATTCTTTCTCGAAGTTTGTCTATATTAGGTTGAACCGTAGGGTCCATCAAGATTCGAACAATTAAGTCCCAGATTCTACATTATCCTATGCACACCTAAAATTTTCACCTATTTAAGGTAGACATAGGGGTGTTCACGGGACGGATCGGGACCGGGACAGGCCCGTCCCGGTTCCGTCCTGATGAACAGTAACGGGACAGATTTTCTGTCCCGTGTCCCGGCCCGTCCCGGGGTTGTCCCGGTCCCGGTCGGGACGGGACGGATCCGGGACGGGACCGGGACGTCCCGAAATAATTTTTTTTATTTTTTTATTTTTTAAAAAAAAAATCTAATTTTTTTAATTATATTTTTTTGAGCTTAAATCTTATAAAAACATCTTTTTTATTTGTTTGGGCACTCTTAAACAAAAGCTCAAAATATTACATATAATAGTTATTAAAAACTCTAAACAAAAGCTTTTAACACAATAAAAACTTGCTAAAAATTCTAATCATCAATAATCTCAAATCATTAACAAATATAAAAACTCTAAATAAATATATCCATAGTTTCATACAATAGTCTCAAATCTTAAAAAAATATGAAAAAAATGATATTATATAAAAAATTAAAAAAATTAATTTTTTTTTTTTTAAAAAGGAACCGGGACGGGACGGGGACGGGACGACCCCGTCCCGTGTCCCGTCCCGTCCCGCTCCCTTTTTTGTCCCGTCCCGGTTTGTCCCGTCCCGAAAAATTTCGGGACGGATCCGTCCCGTCCTAATAAGACCGGGACCGGAACGGGCCGACCGGGACGGGCCGGCCTTGAACACCCCTAGGTAGACATAAACTAAACACATTTTTCTGCATTATATATGAACCAAACATGGCCAAATGCATCCGCACACTCGCACAGAGTATTTGTGATACCCAACAGCAGTAATATAATGCAATTTTTTTAACGAAATTAATGAGAAAAAAGATGATAAATCCTTTTCTCTGTGTCTGTCCAATGTCGGTTAGCCCACCTTTGGTACACGATGAACTTAAGGTCCATAATCAAGCCGAAATCGGTCATGTTTGTAATCAATGTCCGAACAAGCACCACTTATTCCCAAACACGAACCAAGTGGAACGTAATTGCTGATTCATTTCTGGTCAATTTCCACTGCATAACTGCCACTCTTACCTATAAAGAGAAGTATATTTATTAGAATCTTTGGCATTACTTTTGCATTGTTTGCAAAGTTTGCGATTCTGCCAGCTATATCCTACCAAAGCTATCATTGAATAATTCTGAAAACCAGTTTACAAAAGCGTGTCCTTCTATTTGCCAGCTTCTCTTTTTGTTTGGGTTATTTTTCTCCTCTCAATAAAACACCTTTATTGAACTCATCTCTCCCCCAACAGTAAAATTTGCTCAGACGATGATTCTCAAATCAACTGTGAGGCGCCAATCTTTAATGAGAAGGACTTAATCCACAAGTAACTAAAAAAAAAAAAAAGGCCATATAATCATTACTAATACGCGGTAAAATTTACAACTCTCGTTATGCGACTTACGAGCGGTTTCTCAGACCTCAAATTTTGTGCAATGTATAAAGAAATGTTTCTAGTTTGTATCAAGTATCAAAGAAATTATTCACAATCTAGACATCGCCTGAGGAAATCACACAGAGAAGATAAAATTACGATAACTGGATATATTTTATATCCGCAACATGTAAAAAATAATGTCTTGTTTCCAATTGAAGGGTGTGAGGAAGTGATTGAAGAAATTATACTACTTCCGGTCCTAATTATAAAAACTAGTTGACTAATTTGAGAAGATTAAGAAAGTAAGTTGAGTTAGTTATTTGTTCTAAATAAGTGTTGTCTTTCCTAAAATATCCTTACTAATCAAGTGTATTGACTAAAATTATCATTGTTATAAGGACTACTTTGAAAAAAAATGTAAAAATATGAGAGATAAAATGGATTGGGGTCTTATATTTAGGATCAAAATAAAAATCAAATAGGATCTTATATTAAGAAGAGGAGGTAGTATAAAATAGAAAATTACCAGCTCAGGACTTAAATAAAAAGTGTAGATAAAGATTAGAAGAAAAAAATTATTGCTAGACCAAAAGAAACTATCAATTTATTGGTTTATAGGTAATATTTTATGCGATGGGGGGGGGGGGGGGATTGATGATGATTTGATCGAAACCGAACCTCACGAGTTCCAGCTGTAAGTAATCCACAACAACAGTGAAAAGCTTGGGACAACTGGCGAAATTGAATGTTTGATTTAAATAAGAATAAAGATGAGCAAGTACTGATAGATTATACGAAGGAAATTATAATTTATATGATGTATTGTTTGGTTATTTAAATCCACGGTCTCTCGAGGGGTTCAACGAGACAAACCGACCAATTTTCCAGCCGCGGAAACCAGAGACCAGACAGATCAACTTGGTAACCAGATTCTGCAGATAGATATAAAACACTATCTTTGCTCCAAAAACCAAATAGACAATTATTGTTTGTGTGTTTGTGTATGCATTTGGCTGGCTGGCTATTTATATAGAGTGCCCAGTTTCTATTGTTAAATTGTCATTCAAATATAAAACAATTAATGGAAAGACAACGAGCTTCATGCTCACTAACAGATTTATGACTTCACGCGGAAACAGGTCTTACTTAATGGCCACCGCACCGAACATGAGTAACGTAAATACGAAGCGAGCATCTTGACAGTATTTTGCACGGCAACGTTGATATGACCAACAGCGCGATGTTCGGTTGAATATGGGAGTATAGTGAAGGGAAGCATCGAAGAAACTACAATGAAATAACATTTTACCCATAAACTGAACATTCATATTCACATCAAAAGCCTAATTGCGGAACCCGATATTCCGATCGCAGATCGGAGCCAAAAGTCCAGGATGCACCCTACTCATTCATCGAATGTTAATGGAAGCCTGGGTTCTCAGAAAACGTGGAAGAAACATACTCTTTGACTTCTCTCGCTATCACACCCCTCATCACATCCCAGAACCCCGCCGGCACGTTCCCCGGACTTGGCTGGCGTTCAGCCGCGGCCACGTTAGCTCCAGGCGGCGCCAGAGTCAACGCCGTCAGCGGGTCATTGTCCATTTCTAATCCCATGCAGGGCTGGACAGATCCGGGAGAACCAAGAACCCTGTCGTTGGCAACACTAGCACCTCCGCCCTCCGCCGCACGCTGCTCCTTCACCCTTCTCTTGAGCGTGGAGTTCCAGTGGTTCTTCACGGCATTATCGGTCCGACCCGGGAGTAGCCGGGCGATGGTGGCCCACCTGTTACCGTACTGAGCATGAGCCGCTATGATGGTGTCGTCCTCCTGTTGGGAAAATGGACGGTGCTCCACGCTGGGGCTCAACTGGTTACACCATCTCAGGCGGCAGGACTTGCCGGACCTTCCCTTAATGTAGCGACTGATCAAGGACCAGTTTCGGGGCCCATATCGTTCAACGAGTCGGGTCAGAATCCGGTCTTCTTCGGCGCTCCAGGGGCCCTTGATTCTGTCGGGATTGTCGTGATTCCTGTGGGGGTTGCTGGAGAAGGAAGAGCCGGAAGTGGAAGAGTCATCAGAAGAAGAAGCGGAAGAAGAGCATGTATTGATTGGTTCCATAGAGATTGAAGGAGGAAGGGAAGTGTTGAACGTCAAGAAGAAATGAAAAGAAGGATCTTAGGTTGTGGGTGTAAGGCAAAAAAAATATGTCTGGGTTGGGAATATATAAGAGAGAGAGAGAGAGAGAGAGAGTGAGAGTGGTGCATGCACGAGTGGAAGGGACGAGGCTGGGGAGAGGGTAAAGGTGCGAGGAAGGAGGATACTTCCACGAAAGAGGGTTGTGTATAGTTGGTGGGTGTGTGGCTTCATATATATACTGCGCCTGACTGCGCCTATTTTCGCTTTGATAATGCATAGTTGGTGCTGGACTGCTAGCATGCTCCATCAAACCCTCCTCCCGCCTTGTCTTCTTTTGTTGCTTTTCCCTTTTTTGTCCTTTTCCACATTTCTTCCCCTCTTTTATGTCCACCCAAGCTAGCCCACTGTCCACCATTTTCTTCCTGTTCTAATCCGCCTTCTTCTTCTTCTTCTTCTTACTTTTGTAAATAAATAAATTAATTATATAGGATGCTTAAGTATAACATTAGATTATATGTATTAGTTTATATAAGTTAGGTTAATTAGTGTGAAAAAATAATGGTAGTCACGAGAGATAAAACGGATTGAAATTAAATCTTACATTTAAGATTAAATCTAACTGCCTAAATGGATGTTATATTAGGAATAGAAAGTAATACTAGTAATTTTGCTTTTTATTATTTTTGTGAAAACATTTCAATATTATTTTATGAAAATGAGCAACGTCGTTCCTGTTCCAGAGGATTGAATTACACAGCCAGGGATCATGACAATTTTTCTCTTACAAAAAATCAAGTAACTGTGTAGAGTGGGCGTTAAGACATGGAGGGCCTGAATAAAATTGGCAAATATGTATGTGTGTGTGTATAACTACGTACAGACATACACAGGCACATGTAAACTACCATATAAGTTTTTCTTTTTGTGTTTTTGTTCCCATGTAAAATTTCGTGATTTATACTACTACTTTCTATCCTAATAATAAAAGCTAGTTGACTAATTTGAAGAGATTAAACAAAGAAGTTAAGTAGTTATTTGTAATAAATAGTTGTTGTCTTTCTTAAAATATCCTTACTAATCAATTGTATTGGCTAGAGCTATTATTGTTAGGAAGACTTCTTTGAAAAAAAAAAATATAAATATAAAAAACAAAATAGATTGGAGTCTTATATTTAGGACCAAATAAAAATCAAATAAAGTTTTATAATAAAAACCGGAAGAGGTATTTTTCAAGTTTTTTCATATCGTGTTAGTTGTTATAATTGTGTGGTGAAAAGGGCGGTGATGGTTAGGAATTGGGGGAAGGAATCGTTGAGGGCGAAAAAGAAGGACTACAGGAGGGATTAATGAATGAGAATGGGAGGGGCGAGTAAAACATGAGAGAAAAGAAGCGTGGAAGAATAATAAAATAAGGAAGGGAGGGAAGTGGGGAGGAAGGGGGGAAGGGGACGCATAGCTGGAGGGAGGCCAAAATCAAAGGGAGAGGGCGAGATCAGTGATTTAATTTGTTGTTAAATTAAGGAGAGGCAGCAGGCGTGGTATGACCTGAACAGCACCCTTCTCCACGTAGGATGGCCCCACCTCCAGCCTGGGCGAATCTCACGTGATTCATTTTCCCCCCTTTTGCTACTTTCCATCCCTCTCGCCTCCTTTGACTTCTCCTCTCATCTTTATTCTCCTATGCATGTCCCATCCGCACACCCCAGGGTTATATTTATTCCCCACTCCTCCCTGTCCATTTTATGATTTTATTACCACAGCCCGAATTATATACTCAGTCCCCACTTTGTTCTTTCATTAATTTTCCTTTTTTCCCCCAGAATCATTTTTATATATGAAAATATTTTACTTATATATCCCTTGTTCCATATAAATTTTTCTCTTATTTTATTCATAAGTTTGTTTCGCACCTTTCCGCTGAACTCTGGGTAATTATTTTTTGATTCTGTGTTTCAGAAGAATTTTAATGTCAGGCCGATAAAACATAATAATTTAAAAAAATTGTTTGAAGATATTTTATGTCATATGAATCACATGCAAGGGAGGGCAGTGATCTGGGTACGGTAGAATATAATTACATTAAGAAAAAAGAGAGATAAAAAATGGGACGGGGTGAGAACGACGGACGCGCTTGAAATGCGGGGTATGGAACTGGGGGCAGAAGAAAGCCGCGAGCAGGTTAATTAAAATATAGATAATTGGAGGGTTGTGGCTGTGGGCACAAGCAGTTGGGCAGTTGATGCAGTATCCAACAGCTGGCCTGGCTCCAAATCCTAGCCCACCGACTCACTTCTCTCCTCTTCCACATCACGTTACATGACTCTAATTAATTATCCCCTATTTGATCGGTCTTTTTCTTAATAAATTTTAGATAATTCAATTTTGCAAATTTAAAAACTATTTAAAATTATTAAAATATGAGAGGCATGTAATTAATTTAAAATAAAAAAATATTGAATGTTTAAACATCTCCAAAACCAATCTTACAAATAGGAATAAGCACATTGAACAAAAGAAACTCGAGCAACTTAGCATTCAAAGGGGTCCCTTTCGTGTTTTTCATCCTCCCTTCTCATTTGCAACCCCGAACAATAATGGCGTATGTTGCGGCCTGCGTGGGCCCCCGTGCCTGGCCCTGTTGCTGTATGCAGTCTTCGGTATTTCGTCCAAGAGATTTGCATGAATAATTTTGCCATCCCCGGGCCCCATCCCTGCCCCCTTCCAACCGTTTTGCCGCTCGCGCTTGGTCCCCCGCCATTTGGTCTCCATTTCTTCCCTGGGCTGCTGTTTGGTTCATTTTGTGCCCCCTTCTCCTGCTTTCCTCTTCCTCCCTATTTTTCATCCGTTGCATCTTCCCCGTCATCAGTGTTTCTTGATTGGATAATGTCCAACCTTGTCTTTCTCTTTCTCCGGCACAGTGCTTCGCCCCGCTTCCGTGTTATTTTTACAGTCCCACCGCTACAATAACCCCACCTTTAAAACGCAGACTTTCACAGCCTTCATGATCTGCACGGCATAATTTAATGCATGATTCATGTGCGATAATTCATTCATTCCTCTATGATCTATAATTATCAAAGACGTCTAAAAGTACAAAACTGGTCATTTTTTATGCTGTTTAAACCATCTCTGTTTTAGGGAGGCCACTCGAGCCCAGTGATGCATGGCATATAATTCTCGGGCAGCCCTGATAGCTCCACGACCATGTCTTGTTGCCTCGCATAAATGATCTGCCATGGAGTACGGACACTAACCTAAAAGTTTGTGCAGCAGAACCATTAATACCAATATAAAATATAATGGGAGCTACTTGGCTAACTAATTTAAATCAGCAGAGTTAGATCAATTATTTTATTATGATAAATATAGTAGGTTTTTATTTTATTTATATATAAATTTATATGTTACATAAATTAATTGTAAAAAAATGATAAGTATGAATAATAAAACGAATTGAAATCTTATTCAAAATTCAATTCCAACTAGTTTCTCTGACCAGAACAATTTCCAAGTAGTTTTTGTGTTAACGGTTTAGAATAAAAAAGAGTAGAAGATTTGAAATGCGTTTGTATAGCATGTGTTTAGGCCGAAAGGTGGATAAGGCCCAAACAAAGAAAAGATGGACACCGTTCAAGGAAATGGACAGTTGGCTTGCGAGAAGGGATGAAACGATCCTCACTCCAACGATCCCGCGAGTTTGCCAAAATGTCTGATCACTTGTATTCAGGCAGCGTGGACATCACCCGTGGGAGGAAAAATCGAAGGCGTCAGCGAAATATTATATTCTTATCTATGTATCCAGACCAATCCAATTCCTTTTTTAATCTTGCAAATTCAGTTCTCATCGAATTCCTTGATAAATTAAGGAATCCTCTGACTCAGCCATATTCGCGTACCTGACAGACTTTCGCAGCCCACAAAAATTCGTTTTTCCCCCCAAAATATTGAGGCTTTTTTTTTTAAAAAAAAATTAATGATCAACGCTCATTTCAAATTTAAAGCAAAACGTATCATGCATGCGTCATTAATAGCACATATCAAGCCTCAAAACGCAATGGGGAAGAAAAAGAAGTATGTAGTTTATTCACACAGAACTACACTAAAAAAAAAACAAGAATCTAAAACATTATTCGAACAATCAATCAATGCGACTTTGGTTCAATTTCATCAAATAAAAATAATTCCAATACTCAAGACACTTGTGGGTTTAGCGCGAGCTCCGAATCATCAAGAACCTTGTCAAATTAAGATTCATTTTCTTACAGCATCAATCCACATCAAAAAGAATTCGAATTTCTACCCACTCATTTTTCCTACAGAGACTTAAAATAAATTATCTAATTTGTTCATTGATTACTAAATTTCCCCCTCTCAACTTAAAAAGCAAAGTGGGTTGTCATGCCCAAGGATTCACGGGCCTTCCTTCTGAAGTCCGAACCCCTTTAACCCAACTCAACCCAAAGAGAAGCGGGTAATCCGCTCATCTGGGAGGAGTCGACAATTGAAATAAACGGGTTCGCGGACTATTCAAACCCGCTGCAATACTATTGTAGTATACTAGTATTGTTGCCTGACTGGGACCCATTTCCTTCTTCCCCTGAGAAGATTGCGCGGAAACACAATTACATCCCATACGAGGAAAATGGAGGAAAGAAAAGAGAGAGAAAAAAATTTTAATTACTCAATTTAAATTTTCTGTTTTTATAATTTTTTAAATTGAGCTTGTTCAAATTTTTTCTTACATTTTGTTCCTTTCAATTCCTTCGTACCAAATTAGCCAGTGTGTCGTCTCACCAGAAAAAAATGAATGCGCACGTCAAGGTTATCTGATCCAGGGTTTCACCGAATCACCAAGCTTGAAAGCTTATAGCAACGTAACCACTTTTAGCACCATCATCTGCCCCCTTCCTACTGGGCTACTGGCCTATAAAATTTATTGCCGATATTTGCACTTAACGGAACACGTCGTCGTCGTCCATTCAAGTCCCGGGGCCCTGTCCTCACGATATTTTCATAGAGATTATTATAAGTTAAATTCTTCTGAATTCTGATCCATAATTATGGACTATTGTTGACGTAATTACCAAACTTACACGCTCCTTTGATCTCCTTCAAGAAAAGCATCTGTTAGTACAATCTCTTTGGCTTATCTCCACCGTGAATTTCCACGACCAAATCAATTAACTGAAATTGGGTTAAAACAGGACATCAAATGGCTATAGGATCAGCGATTTTGTGATATCATTTTAATATCGAACTGTTGAACTTGAGCATGTAGCTTGGTTGAGACTTGAGAGCTAGTTTTATCCAGTTTACAGAGTACTGAGAAATAAAAAGCATCCCTTAACCATCATTAATAGCTGCATTCTGGGGATTGACTCACGCCCACTAGAACACGGGGAACAAAGAGAAGGCCATCCACTTTTGATGATAAATTTGTCATTCAATATCAGGTAGAAAAACGAGTCAAAGACTGGAGAGATTGATTGTTTCAATTAATATTATACTGCATTAGCACCTTGGAGAAGACAAAGGAAGGGACATGTTTACATGAGTTGCAGTCCTAATTATTTCAGTAATAACCTAGTGAGCTCTAACAAAGAAAATACAGAACTCTGGGCCCTGGGCACCGCCATCTGGGTTGATCATGTACAGACTTTCAGAGTCCTTGGAACCTACCACCCTCTGAAATCTTGCCCTCATATATGTTAACTCCCCATCTGGACTTTCCTTCTCCGACGGACTCGGAATAACTCCGGCACCCATTGACACCCCTCTTAAATGCTGCATCACATGCATCTCATCTTCGCTCATCTGCTTCCTTCTTATCGAGTAACCCACTTTTCTTCCATTGCAATACACCGCCCACACAAACTCCTCCAACAGCTTCTTCTTAGGCGTCTTCGTCTCGCTCTCCAACGCAATCCTCAGTATGTCCGACGCCATTTCTTTGTTCAGAGCACTCGTGTGCATCGGTAGTTCTATGAGGAAGAATGGCATGCAGTGAGGATCTTCTTGTATTGCCAGGCTCACCCTCCCTTTGCGGTATCCAAAGATTGTGCCCGACGTCGCATTGTCCTTGATCATAGGCTTACGGGGTCTTCCCAGAAGTGCCACCATTTTGCAGCCCGATGTCAGCATAGGGAAGAGCTTGAACATTTTTAACAGGCCGCCGGCGGAGAACTTGCCGCCGCCGCCACGTTTCTCCCCCGACCTATGATGGCTGTGGCGGAGCAGAGATTCTATCACTGGGTTTTCCATGGGGTAGCAGGGACTAGATTGAGCAGATGACATAATAATTATGGCATATCATGTATATTAAGGTTTCACTTCTCAGAAAAAAAACAGAGCTTGTAGTCATCTCACGGCTCACAGGGCAGAGGGATACATATAGCCTTATAGAGTTGGGTCGTGCCAGTGTTAGTGTAGGGCAGGCCAGTTAGGAAGTTAGTTGATCACTTAATTGGGTTGTGTCTTGGAATCTATCTAGTGGGGGAAATGTAAGAGGGCCTTTCATATTACTTTAAGCGAAGAAAAGAACTGTGATTGAAGGTTGACGTGACCAAGTTTCTGAAATAGATAGGAGCTAGAACGTGATAAGGTAAGGAGATGCTGGACCACGGGGTATGATTGTGGGGGCGTTGAGGAAGAAAATAAATCAAAATTTTATCGGAAAAAGGTGAGAGAGAGAGAGAGGGGAGGAAGATCGAAAAGGATATTATAGTTTGTTGAGTGGGCATGTGGCTCAACATCACTTGCTTTATGCTTTTGGAAAAACCCATCACAAAACCATCACTAATTATTGAGATGCAGCTCATCCTTCCCCCCCTAACATTTCTGCGCTGTGAACATGGAATCACTTTTGCTTCTAAATGACTATCCCTTTCCATTGTCCCCTTTATTTGCTCCTTTTTAATGTGTCAGACCATAGGTCATTCTCAGTGAAGGGGTGTTAGGCCGTAGAATTTGTCAAGGCGTCCAGTTGTACCAAGCGCTACTCCCCCCCCCCCCTTTTATCTGTTACTCCTTGTCGTATTATTTCAATTTCAAACTCGCACTTCTTTGGCATCCACCTCATACCATACTATTAGTTTTTATTTATATATGATAAAGCTGCAGAGTTAAAGCCGGGTTTTAGCCTTTCAAGCAGTTAATTAGACTAGGAAACAACACCGTTTCGGAAGACACGCATGCTTTCCAACAATCTCCAGAACAAATTTGAGTAATTAGTGCCCCAAGTGGGGACCTTTCATGCGACTTGTGAAAAAGCAGGGAGCCGTGTCGGCATTTCCCATGGTACTATGTTAGGGAAATAAAGCTGCTAGCCTATGTTACGTTCCATTCTGATTTGAACAGCTCTAATTTTCGTGCCACTCGTGCTCTTCTGGTTTAAACTTCTGGTCGCATCATTCGTACGCTAGCTAGCTAGCATTTTCATCCGCCACACCCTTTTGGTGTCAGCCACGAGCATGATGAAAAAGAAAAGAAACACTGTGCTTGATTAGAGCCGCTGCCCGTTGGTACTGGATGAGGATCAAATTAAAACATTGAGGTGTGAGATATTGAAACGTTTGGAAGGCACTGGAGGCCTCAAGTAGTGGCTTTTTCTGGTTTTTGGTTCGTAAGTGACACATCGAGTTAGGCTGAACTCTGACAGCATGTAAGATTGGAGGAGTTTGGAATCAATGAATGGTCCTCAGATCAATTACTTTCAAATCCAAGTCCTTTTGTCTTTGTGCTTTCAATTATTGGTGTGGTGACGGGATCACTGATTTAACCCCGCCTTTATTAGTTGTTCAATAATGTGACAGATTCAATTACCTGGGGCTTATTTGGAAAGATATACTACATTTGATCAGAAACCCTCTTTTCTGTAGAAAGCAAGGAACTTGTACCTTAGCTGATTGAGATTTGACATGCTTTGCTTGATACACAATCAAAACTCGTCACTCTATAATAAATATAAAGCACTTATACTTTATAAAAAGCTTGATGTGTCGTACTTGCTAATTTAGCTGTGGGGTTACATCTGAAGCTCTTAAGGGGGCGAAAGAAAGCTAAAAATCACAGCAAAACTTGTGTTTGGTTTCGGAGTTAAACAGTAAGAAGAGCAGAATCTGAAAATGATGATACTGCCTTAAAGTCGGATATGGGTCACTGAAACAGCGATTCGTTTGCTTTTAAGCCAAAAAGTATGGTGAATGGAGAGAGGTTATGGGCATCATTAGTGATCTCTCAGAACCCAGAAGAATTCTCGTCCGACTTTTTATCTTAAGTTATGCTACAGGATACTTTTATTTATTAAATTTAAGCCCTTTTGTTTTTGTTTCTAATTGGCTCCATAATCATGCATATCTTTTATTCTGCTTCAAAGAGAAACAAACTGGGTTTTCTAAAGCACCGTATCTAATTTCAACGTGTTTCGGTATATATGCTCGGAGAAGTTCTCCTTCTCTTGACCCGGGAGGTGGGGGTCAAGCTTCAATATGTTGGGGTAATCTCAGGGACTCTTATAAATTGATATGCAAATTTTGCTCATCCTTCATATTATGTTTTAATTCTGCATCTGGTTCATACTCAGCTTTGGCATGTTCATTTATTTATCACCAATTCTTCCATCACAGGCTGGCTATTAAAATGTGAATTGGTATTCTCGACTGGTTTAATATAGTTGATCAGATTTCTTTTTGGTACAATAATTGATGAGGTTTTTATAACAATAGTGTAGAATAGGTTGAATTGGGCCAACCCGTTTTATATGCATTGAAGAAATCCCAACTCAGTGTACGTAGGATGTGTCAATGGGTTATATATTAGGGAGTGTTTGGATGGAAACCAAACCATAGTTTTAGAAGTAATTTTGCGCTCTACGAGATAAATATATGAAGGAGTTTATCTCGATTTGTGAAAAAACTTTTGAGAAACCCTTTTCAGGATATCCAAACACCCCTAGGATAAAGTATAAATTTAATACTCCGACTTTATGAAGAGTTTTAATTTGATTACTCTTTAACTCTAAAACTGTTAATAAAAATGATAATATCAAGATTTTAAATATTAATAAGATATTTTTAAATGTTAATATATGAAATTTAATTTTTAACACAATCATAATTGTTATTAAAAAAAATCATTTAAGCCTGAAAGCGTTCTTAGGGTGATCTTGTAGTTCCCATGGGTTGGAAACGATGGGGTCAGTCCATAAACTTTTTTTTTGCCACGTATTTTAAGATTAGAAGGTTAAAAAAAATACTTTTCAAAGTTAATGGCCAAATTAAAATTATGTATAAAGTGAAAGGAATACATAAATTTTTAGCCTGTACATTGTGTACACACAACAACTCGCAACATTTTCTTGCAAGTTGTAATAATTTTGATAACTTAAATTTAACTTATATAATTCATTTAATATATAACATATTACACATGCAAATGTTCATATAGCCGACGAGGGCATAACAAAACACATATATGTTCACCCTCCATATAAATAGCTTCGAAAAGTTTTCGTTATTTTTTGAGGTGAAAAATGAGAAGTCCTCCATATCTCTCCGCTCCTATGGTCCACACACAGCACCAGCTCCATGCTTATCGTAAACGGCCATTATTCACAGTCTCCGTTCACACACGCACGCGCACATCTAATCGTATTTTCTCTCAATCATTCCTCACTGCTAGTACAGAAAGCTTGGTTCGGCGTTAGCTCTCAGGCCTGCGGTTTGGGATTCAGCCCAATATTTATTTGTTTTTTGGAAATTATATGATAATTTCAACGCTGAAGAGCAAATTGTAAGTTGCCAAGTTTGCAGACATTTGTGAAAATTTTTGTATACGATCAATATATAGTTTTTCTCTCTGTTTTTTTTTTGTTGAAAAAACTCAACTTATTATGTAATGGGGACTCTAGCCTGCGTGTAATTTTCCTTTTCATTATCGTCTTAGCATCATTGCTCTAAAGCAGTACTTAACTTTTAAAGTAGTTTTTTTAACTTACAATGTATCATGTCACCTCAGTGAAAAAAATACCAGTGTATGTTGCGGGATAATCGATACAAAAAAATGACAGTTTTAGCAGTTTCATTCAAAACTTGCGGTGGGGTCGTTCCCCCGTTTAGTTCTAGCTTAGCCCACTTTTGTTTTTCAAAAATTTAAAAAGGCTCATTTTCTGCTGGGCCTCAATCAGGTCATCCGGCCCTTACCTTTTTTGTTTTGTTTTGCTCTGTTTTTTTTTTTGGTCCTGTTTTGTTTGCCACCTTCCGGCAAAATGTGGCGACAGGGGGAAAAAAAATCCTGAGCGATTCCTTAATTCCAGTGGATGACTACGTTCGCCGCAGGCAGAATCCTTCCTTGTTATGCTTCTGCACGTTATAGATTCCTTAATCGCCACAAATCCCACCATTTCAGTACAAGACTTGCCGCCTTTGTTGGCACCATAACTCAGTCGCAGCATCAAACTTCAAGGCAATGGCTACCGTACCAAGACCACGCAACAAGGATGCTGCTGCACAGGGAGCTCAGAAAGATCTAGTCACTGCTCCCTATGGCTCCTGGAAGTCTCCTCTCACCGCCGATGTTGTCTCCGGTGCTTCCAAGAGACTAGGTGGCACTGCCGTTGACGGTCATGGTCGCCTCATTTGGCTGGAATCCCGCCCCACCGAGTCCGGGTATGAGTGTTATATGCTGTTCTGTTTCTTTATCACTTGCTCAAGTGAACCTCTCTGACCTGTCTTCGCTATCTTTTGCAATTTAGAGATGTCGAAATAAATCGATTCAGTGATTGTGTTTCAGGAGGGCAGTCCTTGTTCGAGAGCCGGAAAAAGCAGGAGATGAGCCCATCGATATCACGCCTAAAGAGTTCGCAGTGCGAACAGTCGCTCAGGAGTATGGAGGTGGTGCCTTCAGTGTTTCGGGAGATACTGTTATTTTTGCAAATTACAAGGATCAGAGACTGTACAAGCAATCTATAAGTTCTCTAGGTGAGCATATCATCATCCCCGTTCTTGAAAGTGAAGTTATAACTTTGTTTAAAAAAAATCCAAACAGATTTTACTAGCGGGGATCTTGTGCCGCGATTTTTACCTTCTTAGGTAGTTTTGACTTATTGTGCAGTCTTATGTTTGTTTCAATGTTTGTTTGGCTTATAAACAACGAATAAGTTTGGTGTCTGCGCTGCACCACCTTTACTTGATGCTCTCGAACGTGTATGTGAAGCGGTGATGTAGGAGAACTTAGGTAGAGAATGGGGATGGCATTTTTATAATATGCTTGCTCTACACTCTACAGAAATTCATGTAATATAATTAATACTGAAATTATGTGGTTCGTACCTTGCAGATGTTCCTCCCATCCCGCTCACGCCAGATTATGGGGGACCAGTAGTCAGCTATGCTGATGGAGTATTGGATGCACGCTTTAACCGTTATGTCTGTGTACGAGAAGGTGAGCTGAGAATAACTTTAAATGAAATGAAAAAGCCTTTGTCTCTACTGCTTACTTTAGAATGTTCCCGCTACATCTGCACCTATTAAATCACTCAACTGTTTGGTGATATATCTTTTTGGTAGATCGTCGGCAGAGCAATATAAATTCAACAACAACAATTGTATCAATAGCTCTTGGCAATAAGGATGTTCAAGGTAGTAAATTCCATGTTATCCGAGTCTGAACTCTCAACTGTGCAGTTTGATTGAATACTGTGAATATGTATTCCATTATGATGTCCATAGGTTCTCCGGTTGCTTTTTGATGTTTCCACTCATTATCTGATCAAGATTTTGTTGTGGCATTTCAGAACCCGAAGTATTAGTTGGCGGATGTGACTTCTATGCTTTCCCACGTTTTGATCCAAAAGCAGAACGAATCGCATGGATTCAGTGGAATCACCCTAACATGCCCTGGGATAGATCAGAACTCTGGATTGGTTATATATCTGAAAATGGGTGAGCAGGAATTATAAATCAGTCAGAAGAATTCAGTTTGTTTACCAAGTTGGTTCTCTTATTGAATTGATAATGACGTATACTCTCATTATACACTTCCATTGCATGATGTGCTTTGGCTATTATATTCCATGTTTTGATAGGAATAGCTGACATTATTACGGGCATTCAAGTAACTTGTGAACCCTACGGCTATACACATAAAACTCAAATTGGGATATAAACTGATTTTAGTAAAACCAATTTTGTGTTGGATATATTTTGTTCCAGTTGACCCTAAAACTAATCACATAAGAACTAGCATTTTGAAACTCAAGGCTTCTTTTTTATTGGGATTGTAGTTTTCAAATTTTGCGTGACAGCTTTTTTCAAATTCTTATCACAGTTAGTGACAGTTTTCTATTCTATGTGTGTCATGTTTCAATTAGCAGTTTAATCATCTTAAGATTCCATGCAGAGAGATCTACAAGCGCAGCTGCATTGCTGGTGTTGATCCGTCCCTTGTGGAGTCTGTAACTGAACCCAAGTGGTCCCCTGATGGTATAGAAACTTGCCCCATTAACATAAGTAATTAAGCATGTGATTATGTTGGCTACCCACACTCTTGGTGCGTAAATGGATGTTGTTGTTTTTAGAGAGGCATGTTGCCCTCCGTGAGTATTATAAATTTATGTATACTGTCGCTGTGTTCTAAAGATTTTGTTACTCCAACTAGAAAAGTTGCAATGATCTTGGCATTCTAATTTTTAAGTCAAACAAATTTTTTTTTTATTTTAATTGCACAGGTGAACTATTTTTCATTACTGATAGGAGAAATGGCTTTTGGAATCTCCATAAATGGGTAAATTTCTTTATCTTATTATTTCTGTAACATTAACTATAAATGTTGGCTTCCATTATGTTTTTCTTTTCATCATTGATGAATGCCCATTTATTACTGAGATTAATTGTATTTCATTAACGTAATGATATTATCATCTTTCGGGGGTATGTTAAAATTGCGATTTTAGTACTCAGAAATGGAACAGTTCATTGAAAAGCATCATACTTTTAGCATGAAATTTTTAAAGCCAACGTTGTGTGCTTCCATTTACCAGTTACAATAAATGGTTTTGACCAAGTGCAGTTTCTAATATGTTTGTTTTCTTCCTTCTAACAACCATGGTCAGTTTGAAATCTGCCAAATTAACATTTTATACATTATATCGTTAATTATTTACATGCTGTGTTGTTCCTATTACTGGATTTGAGTACCGAATTGTTAAACAATACAGATACGAATGCTCCCTGCTGATAATTTGCTTTTCCAAGTATGATCATCTGTTTCGTTTCTGCTTATCTCAAATACCACGTTGACTAAATAAATGTGGAAAAAATGGGTGTGCATCAACATGTTCTCTTGTTGGACATACAATAATCGTTAATGAATTTACTGATTCTTTCTATTTTGGTTTTCTTTTAATTGGCTGCAGATTGAGTCAGAGAATAAGGTGGTGCCTGTTTGTTCTTTGGATGCTGAGTTTTCAAGGCCATTATGGGTTTTTGGTACAAATTCTTATGAATTTATTCAGAATGATAAACAGAGAAATTTAATTGCTTGCAGCTACAGGTAATTTCGAGATTGCTACTTTCTTTCCATTTTCTTTTTATCTTTTCTTTTTTATAGTTGGTTTGCAAGTGTCATCAATTATAGCTCATTTAAGGTTCTTGGTCATGTATATAGGCAACAGGGGAGGTCATATCTTGGAACTATTGATATCGTTGAAAGCTCAAAAATTATCGTGCTTGATATCCCTTTCACAGACATTGATAACATTGTAATTTTAAATAATTGTTTCTTTGTTTTTCTACTTCTTTTCGTTTGTCTAAAAATTTTTAAGGTGGTAAACCCAAAAATAATACGACACATTGATGCAGACTTCAGGGAAAGATGGTCTATATGTAGAGGGAGCATCTGCAGTTCATCCATCATCAGTGGCAAAGGTGCTGCCCTCTTGCCCTCCTTTCAATGTCTGAGTTATTTCAATGCCCCCTTATACCTCTCGCTTTTCAGGTGGCTTTAGATGATCAGAAATTAAATGCTGTTGGCTTCAATATTGTGTGGTCCTCCTCACCGGATAGTTTAAAATATAGTTCATACTTCAGTAAGCCAGAACTGATTGAATTCCCCACTGAAGTTCCTGGTCAAAATGCCTATGGTTACTTTTATCCACCATGTAATCCTACTTATCTAGCCAGTCAAGGGGAGAAGCCTCCTTTGTTATTGAAGAGCCATGGTATTTTCTCTTATCTTAGTCCTGTATCAGGATTAATCTTCGATGTCATATTCTCATTCATCACTGACATGTTAGAGAGACTAGAAGAGGGTTTTTTTTTTCAGGAACCAGAGATCATGTAGTTTCGTTTCATGTGACTACTTAGAAAGGATATAATATCCTCACTGATTTAATTGTAAAACCATAAATAATTATGTGTATTATGAGGTTCATGAGTGTATTATAGAGGGAAATAGTAGCGGTGATGCATCATTTTTCTTTTGTTGATATTGTTAAATACGTGGTAGCTTTGGTTTATTGCCTATGCTCTTTTATTTTTCCCGCTAGTCAGTGCCAACAGTTTTGCAGACTTTGAGCAGATAGCGTGTTTTTTTTTTGTTTCTCTTTACAATTTTACCATAAATTTCTCAGTGGATGATGTACCAATATTGGAGCCAGTATTAATGCCACTTTATATTTATTATATTGCCAAGTTTTATTTAAGGAATAAAATCAATCTGAACTCTCCGAAAAACTAATAGACTGAAGGTATATCATATATGTCTTGAAACTTAATTAGAATTTGAATGTGATATATAGAAAGCTGGTGAAGTTTTAAGTGAATCAAATTCTAGCGAAAAACATTGGAACACCTAGTCATCATGCTTATTGCACTTTTCCACTGTTCGAGAACCTGCCAGGTGAGGTTCATATAATATTTTGACCGAGTACCTCAGCCGTATTTATATGCATGGTTTTTCATTGAACATTTTAGGAGGACCAACAGCTGAAACACGTGGCATTTTGAACCTTAACATTCAGTACTGGACCAGTCGGGGTTGGGCATTTGCAGATGTTAACTATGGTGGAAGCACTGGTTTGTTTCCCTCCTTGGCCACAAATGAATATTCTTAACATGTTTGAGGCAGATGGTTTCTACAAGCCTTTTTGCTATTGGCTTTTTTTCCTGATCGAGTTCATATTACTATGACCTGTTGAATGTCTTATGGAATGTGTTTTCTGATGAGAACATCATTTGGAAGGTTATGGGAGAGGGTATCGAGAAAGACTTTTGGGTCGTTGGGGAATAGTTGACGTTGATGACTGTTGCAACTGTGCTAAGTATTTGGTGAGCATGTTGTCCATTTAGGGCTTGTCCATTTAGGGGATTTTCTGGACGATTAGTCTCATCAATGATTTGTTATCCAGGTGGACAGTGGAAAGGTAGATGGGGAACGACTTTGTATTACTGGGGGCTCTGCTGGGGGGTATACCACCTTAGCTGCTCTTGCTTTTAAAGAAACATTTAAAGCTGGGGCTTCCTTGTATGGTGTAAGTTCTGTAAATAAGCTTACTTGTTTTATCTAATGATTTCAGCCTTCTCATTTATTTTTTAATCATTAAAAATAGCACGTGCTATAGGTTTCTGACTTGTCAGTGATATGCATTATCTTGATGGTGAACAAGGTTTTTTTTTTTTGGTCATTAGTTAAGAGGGAATTTGACAACGTTGGAAAATAATGATAAAAGAAGTTCATATTTTTAGCTCTCTGAGGAATGGTTTTGCTGAAATAAGCAGCCAACTCATGATTGAGAATGCCAAAATAGCATAGTTAGTTTCCATAATAAAGAAAATAAAGCTTTATTCTTGAAAACAAAATTAAGAAAGGAAAATTCAAGATGAATGCATGTGTTGACTCGTTAATAAATTTCATTTCTATCATTTTATTCTCCTGACAAGACATTTGAGTTCAGACAGACAGATATAGCTGCATGTTTGCTTACGTTGTAGGAGTAGACTACATTTATTTTTTTGGCCAAACGGAGTAGATTACATTGGAACTTTGGAATTTTTGAGTTTTTATATATATATATATATGTATGTATGTATGTATGTATGTATGTATGTATACCAATATAATTTAACTAAGTATTAGTATGATTGCACTATGGGATTAATGCCAATTGATCTCTGAAACAGGTGGCCGATCTGAAGATGTTGAGCGCTGAGACTCATAAATTTGAATCCCATTACATCGATAATCTTGTTGGTGAGTTAGGAATATCATCTTTTAAGGTAACAATCTGCGTTTTTTCTGACATATTTAGTCTTCAGTTAATCGCTTAACTGATTGCAGGAGGTGAAAAGCAATTCTTTGAGAGATCCCCAATCAACCATGTAGAAAAATTTTCTTGTCCCATAATTTTATTTCAAGGACTGGAGGACAAGGTTAGCAACAATGCAATTATTATTTCTTCCCTTCGAACGTCTGAGGATTAAGGGTGGCATACTCGTAAGTTTACTTTAAACGTATTCTGCTTTTTGTAGGTTGTGCCTCCAGATCAAGCTCGGAAAATTTACCAGGCGTTGAAAGAAAAGGGTGTCCCGGTGGCCCTTGTTGAGTATGAAGGAGAACAACATGGTTTCCGAAAGGTAAACGCTGATTTACTTGATTGTCTATTTATGTCGGAAACAATAGCTATGTCTATAACAATGGGATGAATGCAGGCTGAAAACATAAAGTTTACACTTGAACAACAAATGTTGTTCTTTGCACGATTGATTGGGCGCTTCAACGTTGCTGATGAGATTACACCCATTAAAATTGATAACTTTGACTGAGAATGAGTCTTCAAAAGGTGATGAAGCGTGCTGGCTTTCCTGATTAGTTGTTTACAGAAACAAGTCATGGATTGGATTTTACTGATTGCCTGATGAGTTTTAGGTCAGAGATAATTGACTGAGAGACAGCATATTCTGACTCATCTGCTGAAGGTATCCATCAGTGTTCAGTGGCATCAGTGCTACGAGGATGAACAACTTATTTTCTTGAGCTTTGGAGTCAAACTTTTGTCAGTCATGCAGATGAAATTAGTGGAATAAATATGATATAATGTATACTTCGGGATCTTTAACGGGGATGACGCCTAGTCGCCTACAGATGAATGTTGAATCCATTTGCATTTACGAAGCTCATGACCAAAAATATGAAAGACTCGTATTTACAAAATTACAAAAAGTAAAACTGTATTAACTGTTTGTATTGGATAAATGGAAAGCGGCTCATGGACATGGCACATTGACAATGGCCCATGGCAGAAAGGCTGGCTGAACCCCCCCCCCCCAAAAAAAAAAAACAAAACAAAAACAAATCTCTGAGAAGAGTTCTTGTCCCTTTTTTCGTTTTGGGTTAAGATATATTTTTCCTTCGGCTGCAAGATATTTTCTTTCACTGGGTTTAAGCTGCTGCTGATCCCCCACCCCCCCCCCCCAAAAAAAAAAAATCAAAATCGCTAGACTTATACACGACTTCTGATCTGTTTCAAAGAGCAATCGAGTTTTCGAAAGCATTAAACAATAAAGCCTTCAATGGAAATGAGAAAAGGAATAAAAATTGAGAAGGGCACGCGCGCGCACCCTCTTCATTCGTCAAATACTTTTCTAAAACAAAAATGAAAACAAAAGCGAAGGGGAAAAGATCCGAAAGGAGAAGGCCTGTTTCCAGCTGGGCCTCCTGGGCCTCAAATCAAGTCGTTGCGCATCCCAGCGTTTTTTAATTTTAATTTTTTCTTTTCAGCAAAATAAGGTCAACGGAATCTCTTTTTATCTGGTTTGCCAACTGCATTGCGTAAAGCTGCTGGCATGCTTCTGCTGGTTCCAGTTTCCTTAATCGCAACAAATTCCATCACTTAGGGACAAGACTTTTCGCCTTTGTCTGCACCATAACTGAGTCGCTGCATCAAAGCTGCGAGGCAATGGCTAACACAACAATCCTAGCACACCATAAGAACGCTGCTGCTCTTACAGCTCAAGAAGAACCGATCACTGCTCCCTATGGCTCCTGGAAGTCTCCTCTCACCGCCGATGTCGTCTCGGGTGCTTCCAAGAGGCTCGGTGGCATCGCCGTTGACGGTCACGGCCGCCTCATTTGGCTAGAGTCGCGCCCCACCGAGTCCGGGTACAAGTTTGTTATGTGTTGCTCTGTTTCTGTATCACCATTTGTTCATGTAAATCTCGCAGATTTAAGTTCATTATCTTTTGCAATGTAAAGTTGTCAAAGTAAAAGGATTCGATAATTGTGTTTCAGGAGAGGGGTCCTTGTTCGAGAGCCGGAAAAAGCGGGAGATGAGCCCATCGATATCACGCCTAAGGAATTCGGAGTGAGAACAGTGGCGCAGGAATATGGTGGTGGGGACTTCACTGTTTCGGGAGGTATTGTTATTTTTGCAAATTACTCGGATCAGAGACTGTACAAGCAATCTATAGCCTCTCCGGGTGAGCATCATCCTGCCCTTTTCGTCCAATTCAAGTTATGTTTTCTTCCTTTCTTTTCTTTCTTTCTCTGTCCTTTTTTTCCCAAAAAAAAAAAAGATTTTATTACCTGAGCATTTGCGTCGCTTTTCGTGTTTGTTCCAAATTTCAATCGTGCTATTCCGTCTTCTTTTAATCTACTCTACCAGTACTAACTTTTTGTGCGGCTTACAAATAACAAACATGTTTGGTGTCGGCATTAAATCCCTTCATTTGACACCAGTATTTCGATTTAATTTAAATTCAAGTTAAAAAACTCTAAAAATTTTGATAAAGTGCCTTGAGTCCTTAATAATCATATAAAATTGTATAATTGTTCATTTTTAAAAAATATTAAAGTTAAATTTTGAACATTAATTATAAATTATTATGTAATCAATAATAAATTAATGTTAAATCTTGCAACAAGTCTTTTCAATATCTCGTGTTAAAAATTGAAATACTATCTGCAAATTTTTCATATATTATTGTCAAACTTTGAAAAAGGTACTATGAAATTTTAAAAATATTTATATATAATTTTATATAATTATTAAGGATTAAAAGTTGTTAACTCAAATTTTGATAAAAAAAAATTATCCAAATAAAATTATTAATTAATGTATCGATGCCACAGTCTCGTTAGTCGATTACCCTTTTTAGTGTGGACTTTGGTCTCCTAAGTTGCTAACGAAGTTACGTGGTTCATTCCTGGCAGATGTCCCTCCCATCCCTCTTACGCCAGATTATGGGGGACCCGTAATCAGCTATGCCGATGGAGTATTGGATGCACGCTTTAACCGTTATGTCTGTGTACGAGAAGGTACGCTGATAATGAATTTTAATGATAAGAAAAAACACCTTTGTCCCTGCTGCTTTAGAATGTTCCCACCAGATACACCCCTATTAAACCACTTATTTATTTGGCGATGGATATTCTTGTGTTGGTAGATCGTCGGGAGAGCAGTATAAATGCGACCACAACAATTGTATCAATAGCTCTCGGAAGCAAGGATGTTCAAGGTAGAAAATTCCATCTTATTCTGAGGCTGAACTCTAAACTCTGCGGGGATAACTGAATACTGCAAATAAGTATTCCATTATGATGTCCATAGATTTTCCGGTTGCTTTCTGATGTTTCCAATCATTATCTGATCAAGTTTTTGTTGTTTGTGTTCAACTTTGTTGTGACATTCAGAACCAGAAGTATTAGTTAGCGGAAGTGACTTCTATGCTTTCCCACGTCTTGATCCAAAAACAAATCGAATAGCATGGATTCAGTGGAATCACCCTAACATGCCATGGGATAGATCAGAACTCTGGGTTGGTTATATATCTGAAAATGGGTGAGCAGGAATTTATATATTAAAGCCAGTATTGTGGAGGAACTGTTTTGTTCCAGTTGACTTAAAAACTTGTCACATGAGAACTAGCATTTTGAAACTTGGGGAAACAAAAAGATTTCAAAACTGACTCCAATTCACCTGGCTGTCTTTAGCAGGCTCATGAATCAAATGAGTTTTCTCTGAAAGGTTTTTATTTGCTCATTGTCCTATTCTTTTTATCTTTTGTTTTGGGATTGTAGTTTTCAAATTCCGTATCTTGGGTTGATTAGAAGCTTAATGATCTTAAAACTCCATGCAGAGAGATCCACAGGAGCAGCCGCATAGCTGGTGGTGATCCTTCGCTTGTGGAGTCTGTAACTGAACCCAAGTGGTCCCCTGATGGTATACATACTTGCTTTATTAAAATAAGTAATTAGGCCTGTAATTATGTTGGCCACTCACATTTTGGGGGCATAACTACATTTCATTATTTTTAGAGATAATGAATTACTATGTTCGTAACATTGTGTTGACTCCAACCAGAAAATTTGCTTTGATCTTGGTCTTCTAATTTTTAAGTCAAATAATGTTTTATAATTTTGATTGTGCAGGGGAGCTCTTTTTCATTACTGATAGAGAGAATGGCTTTTGGAATCTTCATAAATGGGTAAGTTACTAAATTTCTTTTTCCTATTACTTGTACTATTGGCTTCCATTACATTTTTCTTTCCAACATTGACAAACACCCAAATATTACTTCAAGATTAACGTTATTTTCTTAAGAAGGTAAAGATATTAATATTTTTTCCTTTTCCTTTTCTTTTTTTTTTTCCCCTTTCTTTCTTTTTGATGTTGATCATCTATTTCATTTCTGATTATCTTATAGTGAATAGACAATTGTGGCAAAAGTTGGGGTGCATGATCATATTTGGTTGGACATACGACAATCGTTAATGGATTTAATGATTCTTTCTGTTATTGGTTTTCTTTTTATTGGCCACAGATTGAGTCCGAGAATAAGATCATCCCTGTTTATTCTTTGAATGCTGAGTTTACAAGACCATTATGGGTTTTCGGTATAAATTCATATGAATTTATTCAGAGTGATAAACAGAAAAGCTTGATTGCTTGCAGTTACAGGTGAATTCTAGATTGTCACTTGCCATCGTTTTTTCATCTTTTCTTTCATATAGTTGGTTTGCAAATGTCATCAATTATAGTTCATTCAAGGTTTTTGGTTGTGCATATAGGCAAAAGGGGAGGTCATATCTTGGAATCATTGATGACGTGGAAAGCTCAACAATCATTGTGCTTGATATCCCTTTCACAGATATGGATAACATTGTAATTTTCAAAATCATTCCTCTATTTTTCTCCTTCCTTTTGGTTTATCTTAAAATTATTACGATGGTAACCCAATGATTCTCTGAGACATGCAATCATGCGGATGCAGACTTCTGGGACAGATGGCCTCTATGTAGAGGGAGCGTCTGCAGTTCATCCATCATCAGTGGCCAAGGTGCTGCCCTGATGTCCTCCTCTTCAATGTCTGAGTTATTTCAACGACTCTTATAGTTCTTGCCTTCCAGGTGGCTTTGGATGATCAGAAGTCAAAAGTTGTTGACTTCAATATCGTCTGGTCCTCCTCACCAGATAGTTTAAAGTATAGTTCTTACTTCAGCAAGCCAGAGTTAATCGAGTTTCCCACAGAGGTTCCTGGTCAAAATGCCTACGCATATTATTATCCACCGTATAATCCTACTTATCAAGCCAGCCAAGGGGAAAAGCCTCCCTTGTTATTAAATAGCCATGGTATTTTCTCTTAGTCCTGTATCAAGAGTAATCTCATTCAGTTTTCTCTGATTCTAATTTATTACTTACATGTCATACAGGTTAGAGGGGGTGTTTCCTCAGGAACCAGAAATCGTTTGTAGTCTCCCATCATATGATTACTAAGACTAGCTATAATGTCCTCACTGATTTAATAGTAAAATCATAATAAGTAGTATTTTCCCCTCTAGTTAGTACCAATGATTTTGAAGGCTTTGAGCAGGCAATATGTTTTAAGTTTTTCTTTGCAGTTACACCATAAATCTTCTCAGTTGTTGATGTACCAATATTGGAGCGGCACTGATGCCATTTTTAAATGTAATCGATATGAACTTGTGGAACTGAAGGTATATCATATTTGTCTGGAAACTTAATCAGAATTTGAATGTGATGTGTATAAAGCTGGTGAGTATCTTAGAATCAAGTGAAAAATAATAGATTACGTGATTATCATGCTTCGTGCACTTTGCCATGTTAGAGAACCTTCCAAGTGAGGTTCCTATAACATTTTGACTGAGTACATCAGCCATGTTTATATGCACGATATTTTATTGAATGTTTTAGGAGGACCAACAGAAGAAACACGTGGAGTTTTAAACTTGAGCATTCAGTACTTGACCAGTCGAGGTTGGGCATATGCAGATGTAAATTACGGTGGAAGCACTGGTTTGTTTCCTTCATTGGCTACAAAATTATATTCTTAATTCTTAAATGCATTATCCTTTGGATCTTCTCCACATTCGAAGCCGATAATTTTTCACAAGCCTTTTCGTTTTTGACTTTTTCCAGATTGAGTTTGTATACAAATGATCTATTGAATGTTTTATGGAAATGAGCTTAGTTTGATAAAATCTTTATTTGGCAGGTTATGGAAGACAATATCGAGAAAGACTTTTAGGATGCTGGGGCATAGTGGACGTTGATGACTGTTGTAGCTGTGCTAAGTATTTGGTAATTTATTTTGTGGATTTCGCTCTTACCAATGATTTGTTGGAAGAGTTCTCATATGAATGATTTGTTATGCAGGTGGACAGTGGAAAGGTTGATGGGGAACGATTGTGCATTACTGGCGGCTCTGCTGGTGGGTATACCACATTAGCTACACTTGCCTTTAAAGAAACATTTAAGGCTGGATCTTCTTTGTCTGGTGTAAGTGCTGTAAATAAGTTTATTTATTTTAGCTAATGATTTCAGTCTTCTATTTTTTTAGACAAAACATGTTATATTATGAAACATACTGGAGGTAATAAGGACTAGAGTATTATTCTTAATTATTATAACATGAGATTCATGTCAATTGACCTTTTGAAACAGGTAGCTGATCTGAACTTGTTGAGAGCAGAGACTCATAAATTTGAGTCCCATTACATTGATAATCTTGTTGGTAAGTCAATAATATCATCTTTAAGGTAACAGTCAATTTCATTCTGGGCGTGTTTAGCGTTAAGGCAATCCCTTAACTGGTTGCAGGCGGTGATAAAGAATGCTTTGAAAGATCCCCAATCAACCATGTTGACAAATTTTCTTGTCCTGTAATTTTGTTTCAAGGCTTGGACGATAAGGTGAGCAACAATGAAACTATTATTTCCTCCCTTCCTATGTCTAAAGATTAAGGTTGGCATATTCATAAATTTGCTTTAACCATTCAATAACATTGAAAATTATATTCTACCTCCACCTATGTTTTATAGGCGGTTCCAAATCCGAGTAAATAAGAAAGGTTATGTTAAGCCCTCAACAGCCAATATAAAATTCTGTCAGATCCTCTTGAAGCGGGTAGTAAATCAACATATTCTGCTTGTTGTAGGTTGTGCCTCCAGATCAAGCTCGAAAAATTTACGAGGCAGTGAAGGAAAAGGGTGTGCCTGTGGCCCTTGTTGAGTATGAAGGAGAACAACATGGTTTCCGAAAGGTAAATACTGAGTTGGTTAATTGTGTGTCTCTGTCAGAAACAATAGCTATATATCTAACAATGGGATGAATGCAGGCTGAAAACATAAAGTTTACACTTGAACAACAAATGGTGTTCTTTGCACGATTGATTGGACACTTCGAGGTTGCCGATGATATCACACCTATCAAAGTTGATAACTTCGACCCATAATGGGTCTTCAAAATGTGAAGATGCATGCTCGCTGAGTTTCCTGATGATAGATTTACAGAAAAATGAGTCATGGATTGGATTATTGAATTACTCGATGAATTTTAGGTGAGAAAATTTAATGGAGGTATCATACTCTGCGGAGTGTCTACATTAGTGTTTGTTGCTTTGAGGCTGAGGGATTTCCGTTGCGTTGTCTCAAATCTTGTATGGTATTTTTATATAAATGGCGTAATTGCTTTAACTTGATCCTTGTTCCTACAATTTCCATGGATTTTTTCTGAACCCATGTATTGAAAATATGCATGGTTTTAAGCGCCTTGGTTTGTTCAACTAATTAGACCAGAAGCCAATCACTAATCCGGTTCGGTACAAAGCCAAAATTGTATCCTTTTAAAGCTTTGACGTGGACATTGATGGCCAAAAAAATGTGGCTATCGCCTACAAATAAATCAATTTGTATTTACAAAATTTACGGCCAAAGAAACTAATATTCATAGGAAAAGAATGTCTCCACTAACTTTCCTCTCCACTTAATATCTTTATCATTAAGTTAATCTTCAATGGTTGATATTCAAAATTATGTGAAAGTATTATTATAATATTAGATATAATAAAAATTTACAATTGCAAACTATTCACATTAAATTTAGTACTATAAATTTGTCTGCCCCTTTTTTATTATTTAATATTTAATATTGTAATAACATTTTTGCATAATAAATTTCAGTCGTTGAAATTTGATCTAATAACAAAAATATGAAGTGGAAAGAAAATGGAGAGGAAAGTTAGTGAAGTTCTCCCTCTCCCTTCAGTATTCACAAACTTGCAAAAGGTAAAATTGCATTGCTTTGCATATACGGTGGATAGAAAGTGGCTCATGGGCATGTCCTGTTGAAAATCTTTAGCTTCGGCTGCAAGACTATTTTAATGCCTGTTTGGAGCACGTTTAAGTGGCTTTTAAATAGGATTTAAGATTAAAAGTACTTTTAATATGTTTGAGTGTATTTGGAAGAGCTTAAAAAATTAAGAACTTATATCAAAATTATATATTTAAATCAAAAACTAAAAATTACAGTTTATAGCATTGGAAAAGTGGAGAAAGAAAGACAAAATGTTGGTGCCATTTCTTTTACTCAAACAAACTTACTTTTACTCAATTAAAATCTAAATAACGTTTTACCAATCTTACTTTTACAAACTAATTTTTTTAAACTGCAATGTAAACACAATTTACCTTATTTAATTTAATTTTTACCCAATCTTACTTTTCTAAAAGTCAGATTGAAAATAAACTATTTTTTTTACTGCTTGGTGATTAGATTTAAGCTTTTCACCCTCCTTGTTGTTTCCTATAGGCTCCAAAACGGCCAGAGTCATGCGCGTTTTTTGATCTGTTTCAAAGAGCATTTGGGTTTTCTAAAGCATTAAACATTTGTTTAGCTTGGAATGAAAATGACAGAAAGGGATGAAAATGAGAATTTTTCCGGGCTGAAATCTTAGCCATGGGAAGGGCATAGATACGCTCGCTCGTTCTCTCTTCATTTGCCAAATATAATGCGAGTTTTAAACTTGGGCATGGTTAGCCTACCTCGCTGTTGAGTGTTTAAACAACATTAAAAAAGCAGAAAGCAAAAAAAAGGCCTGTTTCCTGCTGGGCCTCCTGGGCCTTCCCGCGTTTTAGAATTTTTCGTTTTCTTTCTCGGTGAAGTAAGGTCAACGTACGGATCACCTCTTGGAATCTGGTTAGCTCACTAGCTGCTGGTACGGTTCTGCTAGTTCTAGATTCCTTAGTTGCAACAAACTTCATCATTGTCTGTACCCATAACTCAGTCACAGCATCAAAGCTGCAAGGCAATGGCTGACATTACAACCTCTGGACACAACAAGAATGTTGCTGCTCTTGCAGCCCAAGAAGAACCGATCACTGCTCCCTATGGCTCCTGGAAGTCTCCTCTCACCGCCGATGTCGTCTCCGGTGCCTCCAAGAGGCTCGGTGGCATCGCCGTTGACGGTCACGGCCGCCTCATCTGGCTGGAGTCGCGCCCCGCGGAGTCCGGGTACAAGATTGTTATATGTTGTTGTGTTTCTGTATCGTCATTTGTTCATGTAAATCTCGCAGATTCAAGTTCGTTATCTTCTGCAATTGAAAGTCGTCAAAATAAATGGATTCGATGATTGTGTTTCAGGAGGGGGTTCCTTGTTCGAGAGCCGGAGAAAGCAGGAGATGAGCCCATCGATATCACGCCTAAAGAGTTCGGAGTGAGAACATTGGCTCAGGAGTATGGTGGTGGGGACTTCACTGTTTCGGGAGATATTGTCATTTTCGCAAATTACTCGGATCAGAGACTTTACAAGCAGTCTCTATCCTCTCTGGGTGAGCATCATCCTTCTCCATTCTTTTCAAAGTCATGTTATATTTTCTTCGCAGTTCTCAATCTCTACGAGGGCGACGCTCTGAACTTTTTTGGCAGTTGACCTATCGCGAGGTCATGTGTTTGCTCCAAATTTCTTTCGGTTTTCTTCCGATTTTTTTTTTTTTGGGTAACGGTTTTCTTCTGATCTGCTCTATTATTTTTTTTCGTTCGGCTTATAAAAAACAAATAAGTTTGTTGTGTGTCTGCACCATCTTCGTCTTCATTTGAAACCAATATTCTAGTTTAAGATAAAATTTTTAACCTTTTAATAAAGTGTTTTTGGCCCCTAATAATCATATAACATTATATAATTATTCATTTTTAAAAATATTGATGTTAAATTTTGAAAAATTAATTATAAATTATTATGTAATCAGTAATATAAGCGTTAGATCTTTACAATGGATCTTTTCAATATTTCGTGAAAGTTAAAATATCATTTGCAATTGTTTTCATATATTAATATCAAATTTTGAAAACTTGGTGTGAAATTCTTACATCTCTTATTAAATGTTTATTTTTTTCAATTTTTCATGTTAAACGTTGGAGATTCAGTTACAATTTTTTCACTTATCAGTATCAAATTTTGGAAGGAAAAAAAAAAACGAGTATGAAATTTCAAAAGCACTTGTGCGAAGACTTGACGTTCTCCCACAATTTACTTCTAACTGTGTAGTAATTTGCAACTGATTTTTGAAAATATATCATGAAACATTCTAAAGGAAAGGATGAAAGGTCGTTAACTCAACTTTGAAATTTTTTTTATCGCAACTAAAAAAGAAAATTAATGTATTAATGTCAGAGTCTCATTCCCCATTTTGCTGGGGACCTGGTCTCCTAAATTAATACCAAAGTGATGTGGTTGGTTCCTGGCAGATGTCCCTCCCATCCCTCTTACTCCAGATTATGGGGGGCCCGTAATCAGCTATGCCGATGGAGTATTGGGTGCACGCTTTAACCGCTATGTCTGTGTACGAGAAGGTACGCTGATAATGAATTTTAATGATAAGGGAAAAAAAAAAAAAACCTTTGTCCCTACTACTTTAGAATGTTCGCACAACATATGAACCTATTAAGTCACTCAATATTTATTTGGTGACAAATATTCTTGTCTTGGTAGATCGTCGGGAGAGCAATACAAATTCAACCACAACAATAGCATCAATAGCTCTCGGCAGCAAGGATGTTCGAGGTAGTAAATTCCATCTTATTTGTGAGTCCGAACTCTAAAATCTGAAGGCTTAATTGAATATGTAGAGATATGATATGATTTGATATGTAAATATTATGTAATTATGATTAGGATTTGATAGGATATGATATTATCATAATGAGCCATTAATGCAGAGGCTCCTCTCACTTGTATATATATGTGTATATTCTGATCAATGAAATACAAGAGAATTATTCTCCATATTATTCTATTCCCTACATGGTATCAGAGCGTGGGAATTTTCTTTCTGGGTGTTAATTTTCGGTTGCTACAGTACCAAAATTACTGTGTGAGCTCGTGACCCTCTTCCCGACGCTTCCCTTGGTGCCACCGCCCTGCACTGTTCACTCGGCGTCCGTACAGTCCCGTACGCTCTGCACTGGTCATCGACTTTCCGGCGCTCTGCACTGTTCACTCGGCGTCCGTACAGTCCGTACGGTTATTAGTTTCTGGCGTTCTGTTTCGTTTCTGGCGCATCTCCGGCACACTGTTTGTGCAATTCAATTCTGTTTGCAGCTCCCTGTGTAGCTGTTGGCCTTTTCACTGCTTTGGTATTCATTAGGTAATCCAGGTATCGTGCTTTGTGTTCCTGTGTAACACTCTTTCGCATTCCCTTTGGTTAGTGCACTTCATCTATGGCGGAAATTAAATCTGTCTCGGAGCTTGTCCCAACTATTACTAAAATTACTGATCACAAGTTGACTTGGGTAAATTATTTGGATTGGAGTAAAACCATTCGCCTCTATCTGCGGAGCATTGAGAAGGAAGACCATCTGACTGATGATCCTCCAACAACTGATTCCAAAAAGACCTGGTTGAGGGATGATGCACGGCTATTTTTCCAGATCTGTAATTCCATTGACAGTGAGATTATTCCCTCTATTAATCACTGTGAATTGGTTAAGGAACTAATGGATTATTTAGATTTTTTGTATTCAGGAAAAGGAAATATCTCTCGTGTTTACGAGGTCTGCAAAGCTTTCTATCGTTCTGAAAAACAGGATCGTCCTCTCAAAGCCTACTTTATGGACTTTAAAAGGATGTATGAAGAACTGAATGTGTTAATGCCTCTTACTGCTGATTTGAAGGTTCAGTATAAGCAACGGGAGCAAATGGCTATTATGAGCTTTCTTACTGGTCTCCCACCTGAGTATGACACAGTTCGGTCTCAAATCTTATCCGGATCTGAAATTTCTGACCTTCAAGATGTGTTTTCCAGAGTAATGAGAGCTGAGAATCTCTTGCCACCAGCTGCTAGTATTCCTACAAGTGCCTTGCTCAGTAAGGGCACCTATGAGACTCGTAGTCCCATTGATAACCGCGGGGGGCCTACCCGTGGTGGTTGAAGCAAGGGGGAGCCCCTTCTGACTCCAGTGGGGTAGTGTGTTATTACTGCAAAGAACCGGGGCATACAAAACGCACATGTCGAAAACTTCAGAATAAACAGCAATGGAATAACTCTGCCCACGTGGCTACACAAGCCAGTGCCCACGTGGCTACACAAGCCAGTGACACAGTCACGATTTCTACTGCTGAGTATGCCCAGTTAAAATCTACTACACCGTCTGTGAGTGCCGCAACTACAACAGGTAATAATGCTACTGCCCTTGCTTCTTCTTCCTCAAAGTGGATCATAGATTCCGGGGCTACTGATCATATGACAGGTAACAGCCATCTCTTCTCCTCTTATAATGCTTTTGCCAATCCGTCAAGTGTTTCCATCGCTGATGGTTCCCAGTCTCAAGTTCTCGGTTTTGGCACTGTTAATCCCACACCCTCTATCCGTTTGTCATCTGTGCTAAATGTTCCTAAACTTGCTTTTAATCTCCTATCTCCCAGTAAACTCACCCGTCAACTAAACTGTTGGGTCTCACTTTTTCCTTCTCATTGCTTGATACAGGATCTTTTGACGAGGCGGATTATTGGTAGAGGTTATGAATCTGGCGGGCACTATATACTGGATGATCGGGTGTCTCATGCGGTAGCTTGCGCTAGCAGTCATTCTCCCTTTGAAGTTCATTGTCGATTGGGTCATTTGTCTCTATCTTCTCTTAAGAAAGTTTATCCTCAATTTCAGCATTTGTCGTCTTTAGATTGTGAGTCATGTCAGTTTGCCAAGCATCATCGTCTTCCTTTAGTGTCTCGTGTTAATAAACGGGTTTCATCCCCTTTTGAGTTAGTCCATTCTGATGTTTGGGGTCCTTGTCCTGTAGAGTCCAAAGCAGGGTTTAAATACTTTGTTACATTTGTTGATGATTATTCCCAGACAACTTGGTCATATTTAATGAAACATCGTTCTGAATTGTTTTCCCATTTTTGTGCCTTTTGTGCTGAGATTAAAACTCAATTTAATGTTTCTATTCGCACCTTACGAAGTGATAATGCTAAAGAATATCTCTCTGCTTCGTTCCAATCTTACATGCTTCAAAATGGTATACTTCATCAGTCGTCTTGTGTCGATACACCAGCTCAAAATGGTGTTGCAGAAAGAAAAAATCGCCACCTACTTGAGGTGGCCCGTGCACTTTTGTTTCAAATGCAGGTTCCTAAACCATTTTGGGCTGACGCGGTCTCCACTGCCTGCTTCCTTATTAATCGAATGCCTTCCTCTGTTC
Source organism: Neltuma alba (assembly GCF_004799145.2). Taxonomy (NCBI): domain Eukaryota; kingdom Viridiplantae; phylum Streptophyta; class Magnoliopsida; order Fabales; family Fabaceae; genus Neltuma; species Neltuma alba. The sequence goes on along the minus strand of NW_021635513.1, from coordinate 74,547 downwards.
TTGATGGTAACTCTCCTTTTTCTACCCTCTTTCCTTCTAAGCCTTTGTTCCCTATTGCTCCTAAGATATTTGGGTGTGTCTGTTTTGTGCGGGATGTACGTCCATCTATTTCAAAGTTAGACCCCAAGTCGCTTAAATGTGTCTTCCTTGGATACTCTCGGGTCCAAAAAGGTTATCGTTGCTTCTCACCTACTCTCAATCGTTATTTAGTATCTGCAGATGTCACCTTTCAGGAGTCCACACCATATTTCTCACATTCTTCCCCACCTGCTCCACCTGCGGAGGAGGATGACCTTCTAATATACTCTGTCACCTCACCATCACTGTCGTCGCAAGCACCCGCTCCCGCACTCGTTCAACCATTTGATCGTGTGTATCCACGACGGTCAAAGGAGATTACTACCGCCACGCCAGCTTCTATTCCTCCCTGGTCCGCCTCGCCCTCAGATCCTGAGTTGAGCAACACTGAACCTCGTTCTGACCCTAATCCTGAGACACCTCCTGTTCCAGACCCGGATGCCTCTCTTGATCTACCCATTGCCCTTCGCAAAGGTAAACGTACTTGTGCCCATCCTATTTCGTCCTTTGTTTCATATGACCGCTTGTCTCCTGTGTCCAGTTCCTTTGTTGCCTCCCTAGATACTATCTCTGTGCCCAGAACTATTCGTGAAGCCTTGGCCCACTCAGGTTGGCGTGCTGCAATGGAAGAGGAGATGGCGGCCCTTGATCGGGCTGGTACATGGACCCTGGTCGATTTACCGGCGGGTAAAAAGGCCATTGGATGTAAATGGGTGTTCACTCCGAAAACTAGGGCTGACGGCACACTTGACCGCCTTAAGGCTCGCCTTGTGGCTAAAGGTTATGCACAAACCTATGGCATTGACTATTCCGAAACCTTTTCTCCTGTTGCTAAGCTCTCATCTGTCTGTCTGTTCATCTCTCTGGCTGCTACTTATGATTGGGATCTACATCAATTAGACATTAAAAATGCGTTCTTACATGGTGATCTTCATGAAGAGGTCTATATGGAGCAACCACATGGGTTCGTTGCTCAGGGGGAGCATGGGAAAGTATGTCGCCTTAAGAGGTCCTTGTATGGTTTGAAGCAAAGCTCTCGTGCATGGTTTGACCGGTTCAGTACTATCGTACAGAAATTTGGCATGAGCCAAAGCAAGTGCGATCATTCTGTATTTTATCAAAGAACAGCGGCTGGCATGATTCTCTTGGTGGTATATGTAGATGACATTGTGATCACAGGCAGTAATGGTTCGGGCATCTCGTCCCTCAAGTCCTTTCTTAATTCCCACTTTCAGACGAAGGATCTGGGCTCTCTGACATACTTTCTAGGTATTGAAGTTATGAGAAGCAAGAAGGGCATATTACTGACACAGCGCAAATATGTTCTTGACCTCCTGAAGGAAACTGGAAAGTTGGGAGCAGCACCGACTAAGTTTCCTATGGTTCACAACCCACTCCTTGACGCTGATGGGAGCATACCACTCGATGATTCTCTTGATGATGAGAAACAGATGCTTGAGGCTCAGAAGAGCAAACCATTTGAGAATCCTGAGAGGTACAGGAGAATGATTGGCAAGTTAAACTATCTCACTGTAACTCGTCCGGATATTACTTATCCAGTCAGTGTACTAAGCCAGTTCATGGCATCCCCGACTGTCAGACAGTGGGAAGCCTTGGAGCACGTGTTACATTATTTGAAGGGATGTCCAGGTCGTGGGATATTATACAAAAATCATGGCCATACAGACATTGAGTGCTTCTGTGATGCGGATCATGGTGGATCAAAGGCCACGAGACGGTCTACTACAGGATACTGTGTCTTTGTGGGCGGGAATCTGGTGTCCTGGAAAAGCAAGAAACAAAATGTGGTGTCCAGATCGAGCGCAGAGGCAGAATACCGAGCTATGGCACAGTCTGTATGTGAGATAATCTGGATATATCAGCTATTAAAGGAAGTTGGCCTCAAAACCACTTTGCCAGCAAAGTTGTGGTGTGACAATAAGGCTGCCCTACATATAGCCTCCAATTCTGTGTTCCATGAACGTACCAAACATATTGAGATTGATTGTCATTTTATCAGAGACAAGCTTAAGGAGAACTTCATCTCCACTGGATATGTGCGTTCTAGTGATCAATTAGGCGACCTTCTAACTAAAGCTCTAAATGGGACTCGTGTTGACTATCTGTGTGACAAGTTGGGCATGCTTAACATTTATGCTCCAACTTGAGGGGGAGTGTAGAGATATGATATGATTTGATATGTAAATATTATGTAATTATGATTAGGATTTGATAAGATATGATATTATCATAATGAGCCATTAATGCAGAGGCTCCTCTCACTTGTATATATATGTGTATATTCTGATCAATGAAATACAAGAGAATTATTCTCCATATTATTTTATTCCCTACAGAATACTGCAAATAAGTATTCCATTATGATGTCCATAGATTTTCCGGTTGCTTTTTAGTGTTTCCAATCATTATCTGATCAAGTTTTTGTTGTTTCCGTTCAACTTTGTTGTGACATTCAGAACCAGAAGTATTAGTTAGCGGAAGTGACTTCTATGCTTTCCCACGTCTTGACCCAAAAGCAAATCGATTAGCATGGATTCAGTGGAATCACCCTAACATGCCATGGGATAGATCAGAACTCTGGGTTGGTTATATATCTGAAAATGGGTGAGCAGGAATTTATATATTAGTTGGGAGAATTCAGTTTGTTTGCCATATTGGTTCACTTATTGAACTTGTGATGAAACATACTTTCACTGTGTACTTCCATTTTATTACGTGCTTGGTTATTATGTGGCATGTTTTAAATGCAATTGCTGACCTTTTTACAGGTATTTGATTGTTTTGTGAACCCTAAAACAAAAACGCATAAGCCTAAAATTTTGTTGATTAATTTACATCATGTAGTGCCACCTTCTGGCATAATCTTGGGAAAGAGAAAAGTGATTTCTTAATTTATGTCCACTCTTCAAGCCTCAACAACTATGCTATCATAAGTGAAATTTATGCAAATATAAAAAAGTTTCGGAACTCTTAAGTTAAAACTGGTTTTGCATTTCTATTTATGTTCAAAGTGGCTTGCTTAATTTATAGACTGATTACGTAAAAAACAATTTGTGTAGTGTTGTGTCTTTTCTAATGCAAGTGTCTGATTTTTGTTGAACACGTACATATCTTTTATGATGCGAGTGCTCATAGTTTATAGGGTTGGTATATATTGGTAAATCATTTATGAAATTTCAAAATGCAGTAGAAAGATGGAAGGGAGAGAAATGAGAAAACTCCTAAATGAAATAAAAACTGGTCATATTAAAGCCAATTTTGTGTAGGATCTGTCTTGTTCCTGTTGACTTTAAAACTTATCATATGAGAACTAGCATTCTTGAAACTTGAGGAAACAAAAAGATTTCAAAACTCACTCCACTTCACCTAGTTGTGTTAACAGGCTCTTGAATCAAATGAGTTTTCTCTGGAAGATTTTTATTTGCTCATATTCCTATTCTTATCATCTTTTGTTTTGGGATCGCAGTTTCAAATTCCGTATTGGAGATAGTTATCTATTTTATGTTATGTTTTGATTAGAAGCTTAATTATCTTAAAACTCCATGCAGAGAGATCCACAAGAGCAGCTGCATTGCTGGTGGTGACCCTTCGCTTGTGGAGTCTGTAACCGAACCCAAATGGTCCCCTGATGGTATACAAACTTGCCTTATTAAAATAAGTGATTAAGCATGTAATTATGTTGGCCACTCACACTTTCAGGGCGTAACTGCGTATGGTTTTTTTTAAAGATGTGTGTTGCCCTTAACGAATGTAATGGACTTATGTAGAATATGTTCATAGTCCACCTGGAAAACTTGCTTTGATCTTGGTCTTTTAATTTTTAAGTCAAATAATTTTCATAATGTTGGTTGTGCAGGGGAGCTCTTTTTTATCACTGATAGAGAGAATGGCTTTTGGAATCTTCATAAATGGGTAAGTTACTAAATTTCTTTTTCCAAGTATGTTCATCTATTTCATTTCTGATTATATTATAGTGCGAACTGTGAATAGACAATTGTAGCAATAGTGGGTGCGGGTGCGTGCGAACATATTCTCTGGTTGGCACATACAACAATCGTTAGTGAATTTACTGATTCTCTCCGTTTTTATTTTCTTCTTATTGGCCACAGACTGAGTCCGAGAATAAGGTCATGCCTGTTTGTTCTTTGAATGCTGAGTTTACAAGGCCATCATGGGTTTTTGGTATGAACTCATATGAATTTATTCAGAGTGATAAACAGAAAAGCTTGATTGCTTGCAGTTACAGGTGATGTCCAGATTGTCACTTGCTTGCCAATGATTTTTCACCTTTTCTTTTAGATAGTGTGCAAATGTCATCAATTATAGTTCATTTAAGGTTTTTGGTTGTGTATATAGGCAAAAGGGAAGGTCATATCTTGGAATCATCGATGATGTGGAAAGCTCAACTATCACTGTGCTTGATGTCCCCTTCACAGATATGGATAACATTGTAATTTTCAAAAATGTTTCTCTATTTTTCTCCTTCATTTTGGTTTATCTTAAAATTATTAAGGTGGTAACCCAGTAGTATTTTGAGACACGCAATCATGCCAATGCAGACTTCTGGGAAATATGGCCTATATGTAGAGGGAGCGTCTGCAGTTCATCCATCATCAGTGGCCAAGGTGCTGCCCTGATGTCCTCCTTTTCAATGTCTGAGTTACTTCAATTCCCCTTATATCTCTTGCTTTCCAGGTGGCTTTGGATGATCAGAAGTCAAAGGTTGTTGACTTCAATATTGTCTGGTCCTCCTCGCTGGATAGCTTGAAGTATAGTTCATACTTCAGTAAGCCAGAGTTGGTTGAATTCCCCACTGAAGTTCCTGGTCAAAATGCCTATGCTTACTTTTATCCACCATGTAATCCTACTTGTCAAGCCAGCCAAGGGGAAAAGCCTCCCTTGTTATTAAATAGCCATGGTATTTTCTCTTAGTCCTCCATCAAGAGTAATCTCATTCAATTTCATATTATTCTAATTTATCATTTACACGTCATACAGGCTAGAGGGGGTGTTTCACTGTTTCCTCTGGAACCAGAAATCATTTGTAGTTTCACATCATGTGATTACTAAGAATAGATGTAATATCCTCACTGATTTAATTGTAAAACCGTCATAAATTGTGCGTATTATGAAGTTCACGAGTGTATTATAAAGGGAAGTAGTGATGCATCACAATTCTTCTTTTGGTTTTGATAATGTTAAATACATGTAGCTTTGGTTTACTGATGCTCTTTTATTTTTCCCTCTAGTTAGTACCAATGATTTCGGAAGCAGTGCGCAGACAGTCTGTTTTTTAGTTTTTCTTTCCAATTACACCATAAATCTTCATTGTTGTTGATGTACTATTGCCAGTAGTTCTAAATATAGGAGCTAAACAAAAAAGTTTACTTTAATTCTAAATATGAAGCCTCAACTCACTTTGCCTCTCAAATTTATAATTTTTTTTCCAAAATATTCCTATTGATTACATATAGCAAGGGGGTTTCTATTAATGGTAGTTACAATGCACATGATTAAAAAAGATATTTTTTGGGAAATAAATACTAATTTTCTACAAATAACTAAGTTATTTTTCTTTCTATCCTCTAGTTCTTATATGAAGAACTGGAAGCAGTGCCAATATTGGACCCAGCATTGCTGGAAACTTAATTAAAATTTGAATATGATGTATAAAGTTGCTAATGGCTTTCTAGTCTAATGGTATGTAAGCTTCCTGTAAGTAAGAGGTTGCCTCATGTTGTTTGTGCTTACCTGTTTGTTTAGAATAAAATATAAATCTAGTGAAGTTTTTTAAGTGAATAAAGTTCAAGCGAAAAATAATAGATTACATGATTATCATGCTTATTGCCCTTTGCCACTGTTAGAGAACCTACCAAGTGAGGCTGCGCATGATTATCATAATTTTGTTGAATATTTTAGGAGGACCAACAGACGAAGCTCGTGGAGCTTTAAATCTGAGCATTCAGTACTTCACCAGTCGAGGTTGGGCGTATGCAGATGTAAATTATGGTGGAAGCACTGGTTTGTCTCCTTCATTTGCTACAAAATTTCATATTCTCCATGTTCAAAGCCGATAGTTTTTTACCAGCCTTTTTGTTTTTGGCTTCTTTTTTTTTTCCAGATTGAGTTCGTACTGCAAATGATCTATTGAATGTTTTATGGAAGTGAGTTTGGCCTGATAAAATCATTATTTGGCAGGATATGGAAGACAATATCGAGAAAGACTTTTAGGATGCTGGGGCATAGTGGACGTTGATGACTGTTGTAGCTGTGCTAAGTATTTGGTAATTTATTTTATGGATTTAGCTCTTATCAATGATTTCCTGGGAGAGTTCTCATATGAATGATTTGTTATGCAGGTGAGCAGTGGAAAGGTTGATGGGGAACGACTGTGTATAACTGGCGGCTCTGCTGGTGGCTATACCACCTTAGCTGCTCTTGCCTTTAAAGATATATTCAAGGCTGGATCTTCTTTGTTTGGTGTAAGTGATGCTGTAAATAAGTTTATTTATTTTAGCTAATGATTTCAGTGTCCTAATTTTTCTTTGGATTAAAGGGCATTTTCGCCCCAAAACTATCAAGTGATGTCACCCTTGAAATATTAAAAATGGTGCTATGCTGTGACAGGATCCAGTGCCCCTTGCTAGTTTGCTCAGGAGCATATTCCATGCTCGTCTTTAGTTTAAATATTTTGCCTTCATTTTTATCTTATGAATAGGAGCAGAAGAGTGTGTATGTGTAATTTGGTTATGATTTAGCATTGTTCTTAATGCAATACTGGATTAATGCCTATTGGTCTCTGAAACAGATAGCTGATCTGAACTTGTTGAAAGCAAACTCTCTTAAATTTGAAACCTTTACAATGATAATGTTGAAAAGTTACAGCATAATCTTTAATTAACGTAAGTTAACAGCATCATCTTTAAGGTAACGGTCAAATTTATTTATTTTTTGGCGTATTTAATGTTAAGGCAATCCCTTTACTGATTGCAGGAGGTGATAAGGAATGCTTTGAAAGATCACCAATCAACCATGTTGACAAATTGTCTTCTCCCGTAATTTTGTTTCAAGGTTTAGAGGATAAGGTGAGCCACAATGCAATTATTACTTCCTCCCTTCCAATGTCCAAAGATTAAGGTTGGCATATTGATTTAAATATTCAATAACGTTGAAAATTATATTCTACCTCCATCTATGTTTTATAGCCGGTTCCAAATCCAAGTAAATGAGTAAGGTTATATTAAGCCCTCGATTAAACCCTGTCAAATCCTTTTGAAGCATGTAGTAAAAGCATATGCTGCTTGTTGTAGGTGTGGCTCCCATTCAAGCTCAGAAAATTTACGGGGCAGTGAAGGAAAAGGGTGTGCCTGTGGCCCTTGTGAGTATGAAGGAGAACAACATGGTTTCCGAAAGATAAGTACTGAGTTGGTTAATTGTGTTTATGTCAGAAACAATAGCTATATATCTAACAGTGGGATGAATGCAGGCTGAAAACATAAAGTTTACACTTGAACAACAAATGGTGTTCTTTGCAAGATTGATTGGACACTTCGAGGTTGCTGATGATATTACACCCATTAAAATTGATAACTTTGACCCATAATGGGTCTTCAAAATGTGAAGATGCATGCTGGCTGAGTTTCCTGATGATATGTTTACCGGGGCGAGTCATGGATTGGATTATATGAATTACCTGAGGAATTTTAGGTGAGAAAAGTTGATGGGAGGTATCATACTATGCAGAAGGTATGCATCATTGTTCGTTGCTACGAGGACGAGGAATTCATGTTGCATTGTGCCAAATCTTGTACGATATTCTTATATAATGACGTTATCGCTTTCACTTGATCCTTGTTCTACTATTGCATATATTGAAAACACGTATTAGACATATGGCTTTGGAAACCAAGCCGTCTGGTTCAACCAATTGATCTGGAAACGATCACTAATCCAGCCCGGTACAAAGCCTGAACTGGTCCAAGACCCGTAAAACCATCCTAAACTGGACAATTACTTTTTAGTGACCGGTTCACAGAATGAATTAGATTAGATGGTGTCCCCTAGGCTTAGAATTGGCGTCAAAGGGGCCAAGAGGGCGCACGTGGTAAATTGGTAATAATTAATAAGGTCAAGGGACCTGCCTCCTGACTTTGTATTGTATGTATCCTTGCACCTCCCTGCTTCTAGATGTTGACTTTGTCAACCATTCTCTTTTTTAATAGCATCCACCACATTTTAACTGCAATATCCATAATGCCACCGTAGTGCGATGATCTGTCTTAATTTATGTCTGCTTATCCAAGTACTACTACTTGGTTAATATATTTTTTCCAGGAAAAATAATGTTGTGTTTTTGGCATGAAGAAAAGTCAGATTATGGCGCTCAACGGTTTGCAAACAAAGGTACGCCTTGTCATGTGGCGTGCCAGACCTTCTCGCTACACTCTCTCCTGCAGTGGAGAGAGATATTGCATATATTAGATCTGAATTATACGATATTAGAATTTTGATGGGAGTAATTTTGAACTGTAATAAAGAGAGGAATGAAAAAAAAAAAAAAACTACTATGAAAAGAAACGATCTTTCGTCTTGCTGGACACCGACATACAAGGTCGAAGCAGCTAAAAATAATCAACCCATTTGTAATAGCTGGATTACTTAAAACCAAAAACGCTCCAATAATATCAGATCTTTTCTGATTGAATGCAAATGCAACTAATATTAGTTATTATATATGTTGTTCTCCGCCTTCATTTTTAAAATTATTTTTTGCCAACTCTCCTCCTTGATTACATCCTTTTGTTTATTAAACTCTTGGGTGGTTACAAGATAATACTTAAATTTTCAACCGCTTATGTAGTTTTATTCAATAGATTAATCTTTCGGGGTGAGTTGTCTTTCAAACCCAATTCACATGATCATGCCCACCATCGGCGGGGAAAATTACAAAAAGTGGGCCATGTGAGCTGCCCGGAGAATGTTGGGCATTGCCATGTTAGGCTCTAGCTCTACATTTCAACGGTCCATATGATCCACCAAGTTGATCCCGCAATAGGATACCTAAAAAAATGCCGACGCTGAGTAATAATATCAAAAAATAATACACCAAATTGCATTCGGTGAGTGAAATGAATGATGCCCCGGAAATTTTGTAATACTATTTATCTATTTAAGGTCTTGTTGTCACAAGTTGATTGGCGAAGACTTTAATCTATTTTGTTTTTAAATTTACATTTTTATGCATATTAAAAAATATTTTTGAACCAAAAATAGTTTTAAATGTAAATAATTAATGGACATTGTCATAAAGTTAACACATCTTTTTTATATTTAATTAATATTTTAATATCCGTAAATTAATTATTTAGCTATTAAATATACGAGTAACTTATTTTCAAACAATCTCAACTATGTACTACTTATGATTTTTAATATAAAAACTAATTTGATATTCAATTTGGTTTTAAATATAAGAGTTAAATTCACTTTATCTCTCATATTTATTTATTTTTTTAAAAATAATCTTTATAATAGTTGCACATATTAAAAGTTTCATCAAATGGTTAATTTTAGTTAATACATATAATTAATAAGAGTATTTTAAAAAAATAATACTTATTTATTAAAATAACTAATTTTTTAATCTTTTCAAACTATTCAATTAACTCTTATATTATATTAAGGAGGAGAGGTAGTATAATGTAAGGGGCTGCATTTGAACAGTTCATCCTTCCTTTATAATTACACTTGAAATAACAAAAAGATTCTGTGAAAAGAACATCGAACACTGCCTAAGAAATTTAGTATGAAATATCCAAGGAGAACACGTGGCTTCCTCCCAAAAAAACAAACAACTTTGTTTCATTAACAGGTAAAAAAAAAAAAAGACTTGGAGAAAATGTTTCATCTTGGGGAGGATCCAAATCCGGCGAGGGCGCCCAAAATCCCCTGTTTGTAGGGCAAGAAAGTTTTCTTTTTCAAATCCTGTGTTTCAGCCTTCTTCATAGCATAGTGTAATTCATGCGCCGATTTGGCTCCCCTTCTTTTCGACCCATGTGCTGCCGTGGGGCTATCTACAGATCTAAAGCTGGAAGTCTTAGCTTCTTCTGGTCTTCTGTATGCCACAGAGTATTTCCGTAATGGATCCTTGTTCGACCCATGCCCTTCCGATGCACTGCGGAACAACAGTAGGTCCCTCAATCTCCATTTTCTTGAGCTCTTGGAATTGCCGGATGAGGATGTAAGTAAACTTTTGGAATTCGAGGACGACGACGCCGCCTCTTTTGAACCTCGCTGTTGTTGTGGCAGGTATCGTTCTTCCTCCCATCCATAGTCCGAATTTCTGTAAGGAGAGAGAGATCGCGAGGCTCTGCGACCCGAATTCGAGGAAGAAATCGACGTTGGAGTTCTGTCTCTTCCTCTTCTCTCCTGCGTTTCCTTCTTTTTAGGTGAGAAAGCATCGCTAATCACCTTCATCGGCGATCTCGATTGCCGCGGAGATACAAGCGGGCTTTTAACAGATGCGAATTCGTCGTCCCTCAGTCGGGACGGAGGCTTGAGAGCCTTAATTTTGCCGCCATCAAACAGATCTTCAGCGGAAAGCGACGATTTCTCCGATTCCCGGCTAACATCAAACGCGAAACTATAATCGTCGTCGTCATGTTTGGGTGTAGCGGAAACATACTCAAATTCAGAAACAAACTCGTAGAATCTGGAGGGGCTGGCGGGAGCACTTAGGTAACAGTCACCGAAACGGTTGGGCGAAGAAGGAAGGCTCAAGTAGGGCGAAGTAGTTCTGCCACCATTGAAGTCGAAATCAAAATCCCTAGCGGGACTGGACACTAACAGCTCCATGGCTTTGCAATTCAATCTCTGGTTAGGTCAATTTGGTAGAAGATGTTGGCGGAGTGGTTGTGAGTATTTATAGATGTACAGAGAGGGGAGAAAAATGAGGACAGGTGTGGTTGTGTGGGAAAGGAGGAGGAAGGATCTAACGGATTGTTTTATTGACCATTGAATTGATTTGATTTGGGATCAGGAAGCCGCCTTTTCATACCCTTCACTTATTAATTATTATTATTATCATTGTAATAGACTTCTCGGCCTCTTACTCGTGCGTGCACTGATCATTCCTTGCTCACCAATTATTTCCCACGTGGCATGGCCTTGAATTTTTTTCTTTTTGGTTGGTTTTGGTTGTTGCCTTGTGCGGGGCAGCATTCAGCTGACCCACTTGCAAATTTGGAAAAAGAAGTAGAGACAAAGTTAGCAATAATTATTTTAATTTTTTTTTTTAAAAGGAATGCTTATAAAGATTTGGAGATTTTGGTGTGACAACACTAAATATCTTCATTAAAATTCTTTAAATTCAAAATTTATTTAATAAATTTTATTATGCTCCTACGCATCATCCCTTTCATCATTTTTCGGTACATGAGCTTTACCATGAGACCCTACTATTATTACTCTCATGATTTTTTAACAACAAAGTTTATAAGTTCGTAATTGACTTTTTCACGTAATATATATACACATGCACATATCTTCGAATATTTGTAAATAATTATGTCATTGCTAGATCTCGTTTGAAAACAGATGTGTGGTGAAGAGGACATGGTACTGCTTCTAGATGATATTGACGTGATAGTAATAAATGTGTATGGATTATGCGTAAGGATGGCAATGCCTTAATCTCCACGCTGTACGATTACACATAAAATCCGTTCAGATTGGGAGGGGTTAAAAAAAGAAAATCAAATACATGCATTAATCTAGAAGGTGGACTTTAGAATTAAAAAAAAAAAACCCAAAGACAAATAATATAACCCGTTACTTGTTTATGAATATTATAGTAGCATTACATGATTTGGATAAACCTGGCTGTATAATTTATTTTGCGATATACTTAGCTTCTTGTGGATGCAAAATAACATGAAGAAGGAAAGAGAAGACTTATCTCAGTTATCTTGAAGTCTGAATTTGTCGTTTCCCTTTTATCATTATCCTAAAAATGTTAAATCCGCCTGAACTCATGCGGTTGCGTCAATTTTAAATTGGGTTCAACATTAACCTAACTTGATGTTTTGATCTCACTTGTCAATTCCAATTCAGTTTTGCATCAAATCCGGCTTGCCCAACTTCGCAGAATATATTTTACTATTTTAATTTTAATAGCTGTATATGTATCTCTAATTATTAAGGACTGAAATTGCTTTATTTTTATAAATTTAAATTCGAATCAAACAGGCATACGAGTGATAAAATTATGAAATTAAATAAAGATGGCCTTGTTATTTAACATTCAATAGATTAAAAAAAAACTCTAAAATCATTAACGTTTTAAAACAATGATGTGAATTTAAATGAGTAAATATTGAAGCTGTTTTTCAGCACAGCTTGCTTTAATTAGTTTTAATCTTTGGTCGTTGATTTTTCTTTAAAAAAATATGAAATTAACATGTGGTCAATGGCTCCAACCACGTTGGGCCTGTTCAAGGAAAGGGTTGCGCTATTATTGCTGACTGAGAGAAAAGAAGGAAGAAAGAGAAAAAGGATTCTAGAATTGGATAAAGTCGTTGCTTGCAGTAGGGAAAATAAACAATTTCTCGCAACTAGAACCATAATATAATATGTTGGCAAAAAAAAAAGAATCATAATATAATAAAATTGATTAATTTGAGTATATTAAAGAAATAAGTTAAATTAGTTATTTATAATAAATAGATGCTGTCTTTTATACAATGTCTTTACTAATCAAGTTTATTGACTACAACTATTATTGTTAAAAAGACTATCTTGAAAAAAAAGATAAATATAAAAGACAAAATGAATTGGGGTCTTACATTTATGACCAAAATAAAAATCAAACAAGATCTTGTATTATGGATTGGAGGTAGGATTATCCAACAAGTGACAATAATACAATACGCTGGTAAAAAATAATAATAATACGATACATTTTTTTTAGAAGAAAAAAAGGAACAATGATATGACAATGCTGGGTACAGATTGATAACAGCCAGGCAAATAATAATTCAACCCATGACACGGTCTGGTCTTCGCAATCCACATATTAAAAACTACCGCATAAAATATACAACGTGGGCCTTTGATGTTACCACTAAATTACATTAATCGTCAATATCACTATAAAAATAAATGTTTATTCAATCTGATATAAAAATATATAAAAAAAAATTCACTATGAATAGTGTTTCTCAGCATAAAAATTAAAAAATCATGGCAGATCTCAGCTCTTACAGTACTATTTATAAATGAATATTCATTATAAATGACCATAGCAAACCTTGTGATTTAAGAAGTTCTTATATATTTTGAGCCACGCTCTTGTAATACTACCTCCGGTCCTTAATATAAGACTCCATTTAATTTTTATTTTGATCCTAAATATAAGACCCCAATCCATTTTGTCTCTCATATTTATATATTTTTTTTCCCAAAATAAGTCTTCTAACAGTGATAGTTGTAGTTAATACACTTAATTAGTAAGGATATTTTAGAAAAGACAACACCTATTTAAGACAAATAACTAACTCAACTTACTTTTTTAATCTCCTTAAATTAGTCAACTGGCTCTTATAATTAGGACCGGAGGTAGTGTCATGCAAGTGCTATGCTTTCTTTTTTTTTTTTTCTTGTGGTGACAAAGGTTTGTATAATTTTTCACGACACTTATAACTACATCAAAGGCAAACTAACTAATAATCAAACAGGTTATCTAACGAGGCCCAAATATCCTTGGGCCACAATAGGCCCAAATTACCTTGGTCCAAGAAGGAGGCCCAACTTTTCCGAAATCAGTTGGTTCTATCAGTCAAAATCAAAATTTGGGCGCCGGAATACAACTTACTTCGGATCGTTCGAAACTAATTGGGTTTTCAACGTGGTCCATCCACCAGACAATGACTGGGCCAGTGCCCATTTTGGCCCATTCTCTTCTCAGGTGTATTTATTTTTAGCCATTTAAATTTAAATTTTATCATTTAATTTCATTTTCTAAATTTATTAATCTTATATGATTTGGCCCCAAAAAAATCAGTTAGCTATGCCTTAATACCCGTTGTTGTGGAGAATAAAATTAACTAAAAATATGAAATGAAACAAACAATAATGCTGCATCTATAAATTATATCTTGTTTTCATGGATTATATTTTAAAAAATAATCTTGAGTAATAAAAAATTCAAAAGTACAGATTGCCGAATAGGTAGTGTCATGGCATGTCCAGTACAGGACCCATGAAGGACGTTCTTGTGGTTTTAAACTTTTGTCTGTTCTAATTCCAAACTAGCTCATCTGCACACTGCACCGCATTGAATGCAATATAAGTGTTGCCCAATGCCTCCAAAGAGACAAAACTAGGGCCATCCAACCCAATTAAATGCATGAACATGTAGGCTCAGAGCAATATCCATCTGTAAATGAAGAAGAGAAGCTTAACTATTTATTTTGCTATATACTACTTTTAGTCTTAATTATAAAACCTTATATGTAGACCGCAAACAAGATTTTATAAATAGGACTGGAGGTAGTGTAGTTTACATTAAGTTCCAATTTTTAGCCTATTAAGATTTGAGTAGGTTGCTTTACTAATTGTATTGAGTATATGCTTTATGACTTCTCTTCCTCCGAATTCTAGTCTAGGCACCTTATTTACGAACATCTTGAAGTCACATATATAGCAGAAATGCAGTGCAGTCTCATGGTATATAGATGGTTTGGAGATTTATTGCCTCATCTTTATTAATATGAAAACAAATGAAAATGACGATTAGGGAATTGAATTTAGTTCGGAATTGTAAGAGCCAAAATGAGTACATACATATAACAAGTAGGGAAGGATTGAAAGTTGTGGGTGAATTATAGGAACTGTCAACAACCAAAGGGATAAAAATAGTATGAATTTACGGAGAGGAAATTGCGAGCATTTCGGGGAAGTCTGAGAAGAAGCTGTGGCTCTTGATGCTTCATTACTCCAATTTAATTACAAGGAATACAAAGCAGAAAATGGAGTATATAATTGAATCTGTTTGCAGCATAGAAAGCTTGGGACCATATACGAATAAGGAAGGGCCAGCCAAAGGGTTGGTGAACAAAATAATGGAGCTGTAATTGCCGAACTATTTATTAAAAGGGGACTTTTTTGCGAGACAGGAGAACCAGGCTGCCAAATGCCAATAGATGGACCACAAGTCAGGCCTCTCTCTGTGCTAATGACCAGAGAATTTCTTATGCCTCTTGCTTTCAATGTTGCTCTATTTATGTAACTCCGGCACCGTTATATCCTTTTTTTCTTATCTCTCAATCCGTGCCATAAATGCACCATTGCTCACGCTAATAGCCTAATCGCACGTCCATATTTATTTAAACGCGGCTTCTTTCAATTAATATAAGTAAATGTACATTCAATATTATTTGAAAATAGATTGAGAAAAAAGATATATTGAGTATATAAATATATTGTAGATTTCAATATGATCACTCTGTCGCTCTCTAAATACATAAACACGCATAGAATCCTATTTGTGATTATTCATTTATTTGTGTTCGTTTCATACCAGACCTTCATAACTACCTTGGTTTGCTTTTCTATGCAGTTAGAGATATTAGTCTTCATAGAGCAGAGAGGATTCAGAATCTGTGTTGTTCAGATCAAGTCATCAGACCGGTAAATCTGGTGCTCATGGTTTTGCTGAAATGCTTGATGTTGACCCAGAGACTCCAAGTTTGATTACTCTGGTAGGACGACGACGACGAGTTCAAGTCGTCAGATAATATTTGTTGAGAACTGATACTTTCCCATGGAGGTCTTAACCCAACATATGAGAGGTTGTATAAAGATTAAGCTCACTGAAGGGAAGACAAATGGCTATCTATATTCTTTATATGTAAGATCTACAGTAGTATACAAATAAGACCATGCACAGAAAACTAACAAAAATCATGTACATAGAAGGTATCTAAAAGTGAAGTCATATGGTATAATTTGTACAAATTGTGAGAGGGGCTGGGTTTTTCTTTTCTCAATGAACTTGATGGCTTCTTTCCCAAGTTCACTTGGTAACTGGAGGCAGATCCAATCCAGCAATGATTCCAAGTCTTTTGCAAAGTCTAATAAATACCAATCAAGTAGTTTTGGTATAGCAATCTTGGACGTTGAAATGTAAATTGCAGCCTGCAAGTACTCCCTTTTTGCGTCTTCCAGCTGGCTCTCAACCTGGGACGCTGTATAAATTCTCACCTTCATTCAACAAAATTTATGAATCAACACTAAGCCATGGACAAATGAATATATATAGCAGAAGCCTCATCGACATTGGGTTCCATAAAATTAATTTGGACAGGTATAGCTCGCATAAACATACAGCAGGAGAGGACCAAGTTCCACAGGAGAGTGCAAATGTCACTAGAGGTTCTGAAAATTCCAGTCCAAATATGCTTCTTGCTGTCATTTCATGACTCTTTGCTCCCTTGAGAAATGTCTGTATGGAATTTAGCAGCAAGAAGCTTGGTGAATGACTATTCCCGTTAAGCAGAATTTGAAATGAACAGGACTTACAAATTTCCAGTGGTAAGGAAGTCTTAGGATGAAATGTTCGATAGTGTTTGCACTTAGCAAGTGTCCACCCACATTTATTGTTGCCTGAATAACAAGATATTATCACAGAAATTTTAAGTACGTCTGTGCTTTGCTATCCTAAATGGAGAATAAACGAATTACATTGCCATTCTAACCAGAAAGAAATAGAAATAGTTCACACCTTCCGCATCAGTGAAACACCCATTTCAGGACTCTCAGGAATGCCATTCTCTATGAAGGCCTGAAGCAAATTACAATCTTGAGTACCTTCCTTAATGATTAATAAAGGGAATTGGAGGGGAAAACAAAAAGCATAGCATCGTGATAAACTTTTACTGTAAATGGAACGAAGAATAATCAAAGAAGTGGTGAGAGTAAAAGAAACTTTTAGAATCAGATAACACTAATGGACGACTGACGTACGTTCATCATACAGGAATTATAGATGTTGATCCAGAATGCAAGTTTCTCCTGGTGGTTGAGGCTTCCTAACTTGACGGAGGCAAGTTTCCTCAAAAGAATTCTGCAAATTTTGCCAAATCAGAACATTATGCCTTCCATATGAGACAAATAACAACTGTCATTAAATAAAAAAAAAATCAGTAATCCAGTTTGGATGGCACATAACATACTTTAATCTACACAGTAAAATCAAAGAATTTGCGGCTCGTTTTGGATTGAAAGATCTGGCTTCAATTGCACATAGCTGATTATATGGACCAGTAGCCTGCTTCCCAAATCCCAAACAGATACCATAAGGATCCCATCCTTCAACGTAGTTGTGAGTTTTCGGAGCCAATAACGATGACATGTCACCTGCAGGGCCGGGATTCTTCACTGAACTCATTCTCATGAGAATGGTTGATAAGCACTTCAAAATATTTTCAGAAATAATATTAGGGCTGTCATCTCCCAGTGCTTTTTCATGAGGACCAGGATTCCCTACTTCTGCCATTGATTTGTTTTTCACCCTTATTTCTGGCTGCAAATGATGAAAGCTGAAATTCATTGGCATAAAAAATTCCCTCGCGCCAACTTTGATCACACAGAGGCCAATTAGTTACATACCTGTCTCTTACGAGGATCCCAACACTTCTGCCCTGATTTATTATCATTTGAAAGTTTCTTGATTGGAATTTTAGTTGTTTGGCTGTTACATGAGAAATGCTTGCTTCTCTTGAAAGAATAAGTGCAGGATTCATTCTCCCTTCCTTGCCGATCTTCTGGCATGATAATCAAGAGGCACAAACCATAAGATTCCACTCTAACACAAACTACTCTTAAGAAATGAACGCTCTAAACTGACACAGATTAAGCTGAATCAGCAATCATAACAAAAAATGCTCACCAGGTAATGTGGTCGCAAGCCCATTTTAGATGTTGCTGGGTTATTCATTGTACGGGAAGAAGACTTCAATTTGACTTGTCTTGGGCTTCCAACTGAATTTGCATTGCTTACATTAGCTGAACGATCCATTCTTCTCTTAGAAGATGACAAGTAGACAGCTTCCTGGTACAAGTCCTGCCTGGATTGTACTACCTGCTCTTCAAGCCTAACAATTTCCTCTTCCAGAACTGCTACTTCAGCCAGAAGCGCTAGTATCTGCAAATATTGAAATTCAGCAGTCGGATAGCTGGACTAACATAACCCTTCTCCTCAAAATCCTTGAAAATCTTAGATTGTTAAATCTGCTTTTCAAATCACCTTTTAACAACTGATTGCTATCATGCTTCTTTTATATTCTCTTAGCAAAAAATATAAATGGTTTATTTCCTAATCTTGAGTTTTTTTTTTTTTTTTTTGCCAAGGAAAGAAACAGATAATATAAACGGAGATATGCTGACTGACGCAGGGGGGGAGATACGGAGGAAGACGAGGCAGAGCTCCCAAAGGTCTGTTAAAAGCCCTCTCCAATGCTCTGTGGATGTTCTCTTCATGCCTAAGCTTCATTTTCAACTCATGAATCTGAAATTCGGAGTCTACAGCTCAGTTTTGAATCAGACACCAGAAAATGAAACCCAAGAAAGAGAATGGAAAGAATGTCAATACATCTTGTTGCAATGACGTTATTCTATCTGTACCAGAGGCTTTTCCACCTTCGACTTTATTAGCAGCGCCCTTTCGCAAGCTTCCCTGCATTTCTGCCTTTTCATTCAAGGCTAAAGAGGTCAGAATCCACCTACGCAAATAAATAACAATGGCTAATATGAAATCCTAGAAGTTGAAAGTACGTGTCCAATGTCGGATTGAAAAACAGGGAAACGCGACGGAAACGGAAAGAGTGAAGTTTGAAAGCTTGATATTGGAAGCTCAATCATGTACTGCGAAAAACCAAGAAAAGGGAGAAACTGCAGCATCGTCTTTTTTTTTGTTTTGGTTGTAACTCTTCTTTCTAATGCATCTCCATTCGAGATTAGTATATATCGTGTTTTCAACAAAATAACGCTTACTTGTGAGAATTCCGGGATCTCTTAGCAAAGTGAGTTCACAGAAGCCGAAACCATATTTCTGAGTATAACTATTGGGCGGCAACGACAATTTAAGAGTCATTAACTTCGTTCACTGTACAAACCGTTTTTCAAAAAATGCATACACCATAAATGTACTCTGTTTTGACCACAATAAAGAATGGCAAGTTTTATTACTTTTCCAGTCGTAACCGGGGCTTTCATAGGGTACAGCCTAGTCCTGGCTTTGGTGTTCATCTTTTCCAGCTCTACTAAATCTGCAACCACCGAATCGCAAACTTGAAAAACAATTCGCATATACAGCATCCGTTTCTCAGAACACAAATCATCGAAACGCTAACGAATTGTCCGGATAAAGAGCGAACCTCTAACTTTAAAATTGGCAGTCGTTCAGTGCAGTGATCCAGCAGGAAACACGAACGCCATCGATACTAGCAAGCCTCAGCGAATGCGATGCAAAATAGAACTGTAAAGATTACAAATGGTGGATTCCAAGAAGAATAGCTGATGGAATGGAAATCAAAAGCAAGGGAGAGAGGAAAGACGATGAAGATGAGAGTTGCCACCGCAACCTGCGAGTGCGAAGAATATGTTCAAATAATAGATAGCGGTAGGAAGCGAGAGATAAGAGCAGGGTGGCTCAGTTAGTTTAATTTGATTCGCTAGAAAACGTTTTTCTATTTTATTTAATGGTTTGAGACGCATCGATCAAAGATTTGAGAGGTAAATTGAGTGATTTTACATACGAGAAAGACAAATCACAGGCGAATCTGTGAGGGAAGGCTCCTCCAATCACCACGTCCTTTTCATTCACTTCCCACTTTTTTAACCTCACCGCTCCAGCGCTCCTCAGGGCTCCCTCCTATTTTGCCTTTTCAGTAAAATAATAATTTTCCCTCATACTATTTTATAAATTTTAATTGAAGTTTATCTTAATATTTAATATGTTTTTTATTGTCATCCTTAATTATTTTCTTCTTATTATATTTCTCCACATATTCTCTTTCATCTTTTTCTTATTTATTATAGGGATATATTTAAAAATAAAAATATATTTTAAACTTATTTATTATTTTAACTAATATTAACTAATTATTTATTATTCGTGAATTGATTATTTAAAATTTCTAGGAGTAATAAATAATGATGTAATTATGTCTTGTTTTAATCAAATAATGATATAATATAGGCCGGGAATTGACGTTGAAACGGCAATGAGATGAGGATAATGTCCATGCCAAAATAGATGGTGCGAGCTCATAATTTTAATTTCTTATAATTTTTTTGTTTAATTTTTAATCAAATGTATACTATTTTTATATCAGTTTTTATAGTTTTATTACCTGATTAAAATATATGCTTCTACAATTTTTTATCAATTACATGGAATTATAAGGACCTAATTAAAAATTAAATAAAATTATAAATATTTTTGCTTTAATTTTGCCAATATTCAAGTATGAAAAAAAGGGTGTGACACTCTCATCACGTCCTCCTCCCAGCCACGTGACGGTGACTCCAAATCACAAACTGACGTTTCCTTCATTTTTAAAAGCGTTTCTATGAAAGAAAAGCAGATTAGGTGCTTATGATTGTGATTTATTTTTATCGTTACAGCTAATCCTCCATCATATTCCTCAAACACTATGCGTCTTTCCCTCTCATTGAAAGCCCTTGAAAGCTCCCTTTGATTATTCAATGTTTTTTCGACTTTTTTCGACTTGCGCAACATCTTTTATTCCATAGAGCTTGCTAGCCCATCTTTAACGACGTGTCAAATCTTAATCAAAAGCCTTTTTGAACCATTGACCAAGTTCCTAATACTGCTGTTGTTAACTGACTGTCGACGGAATAACTTGCTACTATAATAGTTACTTTCTTGGTTGATTTTGTAAGAGATAAATATGAATGTTTTTCCTTAAGTATAAAAACATTAAACCCAATGCATTTATTGCATTTTTTCAATTATGCCTCTATTAATTATATGGAATAATTAAGTTGGTGTAATTAATAAGTCATATATCAAACATTTAATGCGGTCAGAGATTTGCAGTAACACCAAGCACTCCACTTAATTTTTCTTTGTAATAGCTAAGGTAATAAGTGCATGAGTAGGTATATTCTATAAAAAGTTTCAAATTTGCCACATCCTAACTTTGGGTGAAAAATAGGGCATTGGCCCACTAAAATTACACTACTCATTTTATTAATTTTTATTCTATTATACATGTGACCATCTATGCACGTCAATAATTTGAATTTAATTAACATTTCTGTTTAAAAGTGTAAAGAGCATTATTGAACTACATTTAACTATACATGACCCGATGACTTAGCAAGTGCTCTCACTTTGATATTAATGGCTAGATTTGACATAAAAAAAGAATTAAAACATAAATTATCAACAAGTACGTAATTGTTTATACTTAATGATTCTGTTGGCCAGAAGAAAGTCACACTAAATCCAAATATGATATTTGGACTGTGACTAAAATTCCCATCCTTGATTGCTAGCTACATCTTGACTTTGATTCATGCTTAGCTTGCCCCTGAAAAAATTCCATATACGATATATCAACTCATACGTGGCTCATAAGGCGAAAGGAAAACTCAAAACAAACTCAATTACACCAACCTTCACCTAAATGAGTGAGTATTTTAGAAAACAAACAGATGCCAATAATTTTATAATCTAATGACATCTAAGTTTTCCTAATATTTAAAGGTTGTGAGTTTGGTCTCGCTTATAAACTCAAACTAATACTGCCTTTGGTCCTAATTATAAAACCCAGTTGACTAATTTGAGAAGATTAAGAAAAGAAGTTAAGTTAGTTATTTGTAATAAATAAGTGTTGTCTTTCCTAAAATATCCTTACTAATCAATTATATTGGCTAGAACTATAATTATTAGAAGGACTACCTTGGAAAAAAATGTATAAATATGAGAGATAAAGTAGATTGGGGTCTTATATTTATGACCAAAATAAAAGTCAAACAAGATCTTATATTAAGGACCGGAGGTAGTATTATCCGCCGCTTTAATTTTTTTTTAAAAAAAGAAAAGGGACAAAGAAACAGAGGATATGTAGGTAGGGTGAGAGAACTCCACTCTAACGTTGAGGATCCCAACTCCTTCCTACTAATAATGACACAAATTTCTCTTGCCAGCTGTGAGTGTTTGATTCAAGTTGGGCACTTCGGAGATCATGTAGTCTTAAACTTTTGTCTCTATTTTTTTCCCCAGTTAAAAATACATGATATTCGTCGTTGATGATCAGAATTCGGAGTTATTGAGGCATGAATTTAGAATGGGAATCGCTGGTCGGATCTTTTGTTGCTAGTTACAAAGAAGAAGAAAACAGAGAAACAGATAAGCCATTGTTTGACCAGTTATAAATTACATTCATGGATGAAGGAGGTGAATTATATATATATATATATATATTATATGACGATTTGTAACAGGAACAGAATTTGTTTGTAAGTTCCTGCCTCCGCTAGCACTCTGCGGATTCTTCTCTTGCTGTCACATGCAATATCAACCTCAGTACTATCAAACGGACAGGGCATGGCATATTTTGGAAAGTTAAGTGGTTAAAACCTTGCCAAGTAAAATACATATTCCTTTGTAGTTTAGTGCTTATTTTATTTTTATCAATACAATTTCAAGTTTATGTTATACGCCAAGCTTATCAGTTGATTTATTGTGTGAAACTCCTAAATTTTACAATAAGCCAAACCAACTGAAGCAAATAAAATGAGCAACGTAATTTATAAATACACACACATTGTTGCTGCAGGTATACGCGACAAAAATTGGGGTTGCTGCATCTTCTGTTTCTTCTGACATGAACTTGGTAACTAACAGTAATACCTTCTAGCTCCAGGAAGATCTCATTCTAGCCTATTTGCAATAACAAGCAAAACCGTGCCATACTGTGTACATCGAAAATTTGGTTTTAATGTGTAATACCCAACGAGTTAGTTGTTCCTAGAAGTTCCCTCTTTCAAGTCTTTGACATGGATAAAATGATAAAAGAGACCTGCTTTTTTATGCTTGGGATCAACGGCGTACACATAATGGGTTTATGTCCTTTTACTTTCTCTTCTTTACACCTCCACAAAGAGGGTTTGGTTTGAACGAGTGCTAATTCTGTACACTCTTTTGCTCATATGATCCATTCGGTCATGCTCGTGGACTAAAGCAACTACGAATCATTGTGTGCATAGTAGGTTCTATTAATTTCGTCATAAAAAACATTGCTGGGGAAGAAGATAAACGACAATGTATGTTAATGGGGACAACACAGGAGGCAATAATTGACTCTTGCACTGCTGATTATGTGACAATTTCACGAAAAGCACAGGGGGAAAAAAAAAATCTGCTTTAGTTGGGCTGGAAAGCATAGCCAGAATATCAGCAATGTGTTCATAAAAAGCAGAAATGTACCAGTCAGACCCACAACTGTCTCAAACACACACAGACACCTAGCGGCATAATGGCGTTAAGCACTTATATTATATATCACTAATTCATTCATAATATGGAAAGGATAGAGCAAGTTTAGATGGCCTCAATTAGTGCATATCTAAAATATTGAAAGGAATTCACAGAAAGTGAACAAGTTAATATTGTAGATTTAGAGCGCAAAGGTTGACCCTTGCTTGGAGGAAACGATTTGTGACTTGTTTAGTTTTTGGATACGATGGGTTGGGCGGTGGTGGGGATTGATGATGATGCTTCACGTTCCATAGAGGGGCTCATATCATATATGCCCCACTATGTACGTAATCTCTGCACAAAAGACATGCCATTCGCAAAAACATCACGTCGTCCAGATAATGTGAACCACAAGAAGCTTCTTTATCAGTGTGGGGGCTAGTTCCACATGAAGTCATCAAGCGGAGGGATGGTCATGCGTCCAAAATCATTGTCCCACTCGTATACAGGCCTGTCACAACTGTGAGTTTTTTTTTTTTTGCCCTTTTTCTATGTCTGTGGTTTATTATTATTATGATCGTACTTATAATAAAAAGAACAAGCTTCAACAGGACGCATTTTCAGTTTTAGTACTAGACATCATCTAATGATTTCGCACTCATGGGGAGGGTACCAGATTGGATGTCCGTAAGCAAGTGTGCCCACCGAGTAATTTAGCCATTATTTCCATTTAATTTTAGCCACATGGTGGGGATTAGAGTTTAGGCAACAGTAAGAGTGGCCACTGGCCAATGAATGATGGTTCAAAAAGATTCAGAAAATTAGCTTTGCTTCATTATATAAAGGTATTAAGATTGAAAGGTGGTGAGTGTGGCATGTCCGGTGCCCCTGGGTTTCTGGGAGTGTTGCTTTAGACAAAGGGAAAAGAAATAATGGGACTTTTTGTGGCTGCAGGCTCTGATAAAAGGTTAAAAGAAGATACATGCTGGAAACCAGATCCTTTTGTTTTGTTACTTTTTTGATTTGGGGCAGGGACAAGCTTTATGGTGTGCCTTCCCTGCCCCTGCTAAAATCATGAATAGTTCAGTGTCGTCGACAGCAAATCTGTTTCACTCCAGGACTAATGTGTGTGGACAACAATAATTAAGACGAGCAGAACTGCTGTTGCCATTTCTGAAAATTATTAGTTTATGAAATGACCGGTTGGTATCCCAAGCCAGTGAGCCACCAAGCTTAAAACAGTACACCATAATCAAAATACGAAGACCTTTTGCTACAACAGTG
Organism: Neltuma alba; assembly: GCF_004799145.2. Taxonomy (NCBI): domain Eukaryota; kingdom Viridiplantae; phylum Streptophyta; class Magnoliopsida; order Fabales; family Fabaceae; genus Neltuma; species Neltuma alba. Next base: position 49,655 of record NW_021635513.1, on the reverse strand, counting down.
ACGGTTACCACAGAAGCTATGTATTGTTCCAGCGAGCTGAGAGACTGAATGGATCTAACAAGCGACCTTCAGATATTCAGTCTATAGCAATGACACCACCCCAACTGAGTCATACCCATGAGATAATGGTCAGAATGAGAGAATCTAAAGTCGGGCAATCACTTATAAATGACAACAATTTCCATTGCCTCATAAACACAGGGAATGCTGCGGAGTACTCGGTTCATACGGAGAAGTATAAAATGAAGAGCTGGATTTTTTTTCAAACGAGATGAAGTGCCTGCATTTTTGTTTCGAGGAGTTCCTTTTCTAATGGAAGATAACTATTAGAAAGGAGGGAGGTGAAGCGAAAGATGGAGAGTAGAGAGATCAAATACCCGCAGCCCAGATTTGCCGACCGAGAAATAACACAGAATAACTGATAAATTGGCTGCTAGATCCCTAGAAAGTGGCGTATCAGATGTAAATGATGGGCTTGTCTGGCCCAAAAAAGAAATCAATATTACATCTACATGATTTGCAAGTTATAAATAATAAACGGTGCATCTTTTAAATTATACAACACATAAAATATTTAAATATAAAATAAAAAAATAGTGAAGCTTTTTCCTTTGTTTCCTATGGTATACAAAAGAAGATCCTTCACTCACTTTTAAGGTAGATACTCGATTGATGACGCCTTCATAATTAAAGCGTTTTTGGCCAACAAATAATAATTAAAGCGTTCTATGTCTCAGGGCATAATACCACTAAACTAAATTCAATAAAAAAATGTAATTAAAGAATGCATGATGTCCACATAGGCTAAGCAGCTGCATGAGTATAAATGCCTTCACCATGCACCAGATATACATTTGAACATGGATCAAGCGGAGCAGCAGTGATCAACGGAGATCTATACCCATATGTGGAAACATTAGTAAATGTTGCCCTTGATAATGGAAGAAAATCGTGGGGTTACAAGTAGACAGCAACGGTATTTACATACATATTTCTTTACGACAGGATCTTATCAGAGCCTCTGTCAGTAACCTCAAAAAACACATTACTGAGAAGAGGAAGGAGATCCATCCTCCATATGTCGAAGCACCGTATGACCGCTGCATCAACAACAGCTGGACGCATCAGCGGGTTGCAATGGAGAGGGCAGGCACGAATGTTACCGCAAAGAATCATCATATGATCCCAAGGCATCAAGAACGCTATCTACCCAGCTGTCAAAAGGAGCAAGCTTCATCAAAAACAAATAAAAAGACTATCACAGACACAGCATTCTAAGCTTAGATCTGTGATTACCCTTCAAGGCCTGGCTTCGATGGGTAGTACACCTGTTCAAACCCTAATGTTTTAGCCACTGCAGCAGTGGTCTCACCGATGCATGCAACTGACCCAGTCCAACCTGACTTTGAAACAAGATTCCTCCAGGCACTGTTATAGCAAAATTCATGAATTGGGTCTCAATCAACCTGTTTCTAATAAGATGATAAAACATATTTCCATGATTTTATTTAATACTACCTTTAATCCTTAATATAACAACTAGTTTGACATTCAGTTTGGTCTTAAATATAAAACTCCAATCCACTTTGTCTCTTATATCTATTTATTTTTTCTCAAGGTAACCCTTACAGTAATTACACATGTTAAATATTTCGTCAAATGGTAATCCTAACTAATACACATGATTAGCAAAGATATTTTAGAAAAAATAACACATTTATTACAAATAACTAACTTAACTAATTTTCTTAATCTACTCAAATTAATCAACTAACTTTCATATTAAAGACTAGAGGTGGCACCAGAATTCATCAAGATGCATGACCAAAGAAGGGGTGTTAAGAGGCCACTGCTGACTTATGCTTGAAGGAGGACACCTCAGACAATAAATTAATTTTTCTGTTTCAATTCAATTTAATCATGTTGCTTATTTGATAGGTCAAATTGGGAGTCATTTTAGAAGAATAAGGAACCTCAATCCTGCGGTTGCACTCAGTTTCAGATATTTTGTGATTTTTCCAGAATTTATTTAATTATTTTGTTGTGTTTCTGACTCAAGTGACTCTAAATTTCTGAAGCTGGTCATTGAGAAATAGAAGTTCAGTTTTCCCCATTTTGGAGATTCTCCTAAGTGTTTTTCTAGTAAGTAGTCTTAACGTGAGATTCTTGCTCTATTTTCTCTTGATAGATTTTCTCTCTTTGTAATTAGCTAAGCGTGCCGTTACCAAGGGGCCAAAACTGCGTCTCAGTTTTTAATTATGTTACTTCTTTGTAGGTTAGAACTGAATGATAATCTTTGGCAAATTTTAAAGAAAATTAAAGGCAAAGAAAGAAGCAAGAGATCAAAACAAGAAAAGAAACTCACCGAATTGCAGATGGTGAGGCTACCGCAACAACAGGTATATCAAGTGCCTGCTTTAAGATTCCTTGGTCAACGTGCTGAACTGGCACCTGACATACATGCAAGAACCAAGGGGCTAATGCTTATTTCTCATATAATATATCAGGTTAAAATATATATATATATATATATAAATAAATGAAAAGATCAACCCAGTTATTTTTCATCAGTGAATGTTATCGTGACAATAGATTATGACCCACTCTGAGGAAAACCATTTGCAATCTAAATTTTTCAGACATGACAAGAAAACATCTAGCAGACACCAGCGGGATTTAAAAGGAAATAATTGTGAAGCGACGTTGTTCCTTCTATCGCAAAATAAATGAACATGAGGGGGATAGAGTAGAGAAACGGCCAAGACCTCATGCAATTGTAACATTATCCTGCAAATTATAATGACCAAAAGAACCCCAGAAATTTTCCACCCACTTAGCCATGAAACGGACCAGCGGAACTTCAAGATCAGTACAAGTAAAATTACTATATTTACAATCAATCCAGTCAACTAATCATGAGGTACGACACCAGAATATGAAATACTCCAATACCTGCAAGGAAGAAGTTAAATGTTGAATTATATTTTCTCATTAAGGATTGAGGGAATCATGGATAAATAACTTACCGTTGTGTATGTATTCAACCTTGTAACCTCAAACCCACGGTTAGAAAGTCCTTCCTCTGATAAATATCAGAGAATTAATATGCCATCGTCTTTTACAATTATAACTATTAAAAAATAATTTCAAAATGGTAATACAGTATGAAATTAATAAATTGCAACCAAAATTGTTCGCTTACCAATCTCATTGCCAGCTTTTGCAGAAGCAGGATACAGCACAGTGCATTTATTTCCATTCAGTGGAAGCTCCGTAGCCAAAACCTTCCCTGTTGCTGAAGATTACCAGAAACACAGTGAGTCATTTCCAGATCATTAAGGTTCAAATGCCGGCTGAGCAAATGGAAAACTCTTTCTCTCCAAAACAACTCCGGGGAAAAAAAGAAAGAAAAGAAAGTCCACAAATCAAAATGCTTTATGGTGTAGACTCACTTTCAAGCTCTGTCCAAAGTAATACACATGCACTTACACATGTACACAAATCAACCAACATAAAGCATGGTTCCACTCTCCCTGGTTAAAAAGCTCATGATCTTTAGCTGTTCAACAAGATAATATTCTCCGTATCTATTTTGGAATTCATTGTCATAGTATGTTTTTATAGAATGCTTTAAATACTTTTACGAGCCAGAAAGAAACAAAATTGGGAATAATACAGTGCGAATGCAAAATTTTATCCCTTAAGTACAAGTCCAGATACCTTTTGATGGTGAAAAGGCAACATCAAGTGACTGCTTTGATGACAGCGAGGCTTCGTTGAACACACTTGCAGTACCAGCTCCAACAACGCCTATCTTGACATGGGGGGCCCCAGCAGCTCTGAAGACCACAAATAAGACTAAGACAATTCATGAGGGGAAAAAATGGTCCACAAAATTAAAAACTGAACAAAAGAGGAGATTTATTATAATGAATCGCCAAGTCAACTGTTTATAAAGCATATAAATGAGACTAGAGAAAAGGCATACATTTGCATCTTTGATAACTAATGAATCATAACCAATAGATATTGAAGATCACAGGCAACTGGATCAATTGTTACATGTCGCATATGATATCCAAAGTAAAACCAAGAAGTGGACATTTTGAGGGGAAAATGTATTAAAAATTTTCAGCAGAAAAACGAAGAAAGATATAAAGCCCCAAAAGAGTACCAGTGATAAAAAGTGCAATAAATTGGGCAAATGAAAGGAACTGTTTCATGTATAAATAGCGACTGTCTTCAGTTAGCAAAAGCTAACTCACCTCCATGCCTTTAGGAAAACTGAACCTGCTTCAGGGGATGTTATGACAATCCAGTCAAATGAATTATCTGCCATTATTGAGGGAAATGGCAAGAAATGAGTAAGTGTAAAGTGATGAGGCAGATTACTAAATGCATAACTCATGGATGAGTTGGCTAGCATACCCTTATGGTAAAACATGTGAAAATGACACTTCTAAGTTGATAACATCATTATAAAATCATAAATGTCAAACTCCCCATGCTTTTTAGATTCTAAATAGCAGATATCATATAAAAGCAGGAAGCCCCCACCCATTATCTAATGAAGTGTACTAGAAGCATACATGCAGAACTGAATGCCAAAGAACAAACATGCAGAGCTACATGTTTGGATTATATCAGCTAGAACCCGTATAAATAAATCTTACATGATAAGGATCAAGTTAAGTTTGCCTTTGATTGAACAATTGATATCTCAGTCATAAACAAAGGCATTGAGGTGATGGCGCATAAGGTAAAAGATGAAGTCCACCATTAAAACTCACCATTTAATACAGAAGCAAGTCTATCCATGTCGGGTCCCAATGTGTGCTCAATAAGTGGAAACTCCAAACAATTGATTTTATGTTTATTCTGCACTCCACACCAAACTATCCTTTTAGTATCAGTTAACTTGAAAATCTTCTAAGAGGCTACATTACACTTTTAGTTATCATTTTAATTCCACTTGATGTTATTCTGGACATGGTCTGGGCCAAAGATTCAATTGATCACCTTAGTGCATGGAATATTTTACCAAAATTTTCCCAATGGAAGAAGATAGAAAAAGGACAAAAATATAATAAGAAAACAATACGTGGGACATCAATTTAGATCGTCTGTTACCTAAGATCCTAATCACAGAAAAACATAGTCAACATAACGGTTCTATATAAAGGATTTACAGCCTAAGAATTGATGCATTACCACTTCAGCTATGCATACAGAAACGATCCTAAATGTTAAGCAGAGATCAATTAGAGATGAATTTTTTACTGGCTTCTAACTTTCTGTTCTCCTGGGGTGGAAATGAAAGACGGAACAAACAAAAACTTACAAATAAACTGATGGTCTGGGACAAACAAATGATCAAGTTCAAGTTAATACACGATATTGATTAGGCCCTATTTGTGCTAGAAAGAGCGACCAATTAAGCACAGTAGCCTACGTTCACTTAGTTATCTTCCCAAGCTTTTAAAGTTAACTTGTACCTGATGAAAGGGACTATCAAGCATTTAGAAAACTTGAAGGACTCGAATATCATATAGGAAGTTAAAATAACTAGGTCAGGTTTATGAAGCTGAACAAGCATGAACTTCAAAGTTCATCCAGCACGACTTCGTAAGTATAGCGACTTGAAACCCAGGCTGCGCTCATCAGCACTGGGGCAAACTATTGTTATTTGCACTTCTACATAAGCTTTTCAACGTAAACTACATTGGATAAAAGAAATTATCAGAAGTAGTTTGCAATAAGTTTAGGAACCTACATCATGGTCCAGATATTTTGTCTTTATAATATATACTTTCATCTTGTACTAAAACGTGCTTAAAGTTCTAGCAAGTTGCAAAATAATGATTCGAAATGCCAGTGAAAAAGCCGTATGGATTCAGAGAAATAAGGCAAGGAAAATGATCAAATGCACCGCGCTTTTCCGCCTTTAATCAACTACCTTGAAGACAGAATGGTGGTACCATTCCAAAAAAAAAAAAAAAGCGAATATATTCTGGATACAAGTCAAAGAGTAAACAATGAAGAACATTGCCGGATGACGGGAGGAACAAGTACAATAATGAGGGGCGCAACGGTGAGACTCTAAAATCAAACGCATTTACGGCAATCTAGAGGAACTAAACAGTTCATCAAAGAGCGAAGAAAATAGTGGTTCATGTGAACTGAGGGATGACAGAGAAGTAAGTACCAGAGCACTGATAAGCTTGCCATTCTTGCCACGCTCTCTGGTGACCACAACTTTCGGGGTCAAATTCGAAGTCGTCGGCGACAGCAATTCCGTTGCAGGAACAGAAGCACAACTGAATCTTGGAGGGCAAACCAAGGTTCGCCGGTGAAACAGAAGACGAGAAGGTGCGGACGCAGACGACAAAGGAGAGAGAGAAAGTGGAGCCATTGAAACGTGTTAGGCACAGAATGCTGTTTAGATGCAGGATGCCAGCTGTTATCTGATCAAGACGAGTGGCCTCATAATTAATTCCCAAATTTAGCATAAATATCCTGACGAAACCTTTGAAATAATGATGAGATTAGGGCACTAAATAAGGCGCCAATCCAATAGAATGAGACCACGAGGCTTTAGGCGGTTGGGCGGTGTCCACTGCTCGCCGACACGGTACCATCACAGTATTACCGGCAATCAGCCAGAGAGCGTGATAATTAACGGCGTAGATCTAAAGAGAAGGAAAACAGCATTTGCTGTTGGCGTGAAATGTCATGATTAGAGTTCTTTTGGTTTTGATAATTTTGCGTCCTGATTTCCCTACCCAACCCTAAGCTGCTGTGCACCCCTGGTCCCAACAGTTGCCACCTCATCCACCCCGCAGCTCAGAAATTCTAAAATATGCACAAATTCTTTCGTCACTTTTGATAAGAAACATTATCCATCACTCATTTTCATATCAATACATTCTTATCACACGATTTCAAAATATTCTTTTCACTACATATTCTTTCTTTCATAATTTTTTTTATTTTAATAATTTTTTATTCTCCTTTTTATATTCCCTCTACCTCATAAATAAATACATTTTTGAAAAAAAATACATTTTTTGACATACTATTGTTTCTAAAATTAGAGTAAAACATTTTGAACTAAACGTATTTTATTTTAATTATAAATATATCCTTTAGCGTAGAAAGACATGAAATTCACCTTTAAATCAATAGTTATTTGGTAAAAGCAATAATAAGAATTGCTTGGGTACCAATAAATAAGGTGTATTTGAGTCACGTCACAAATGTCTTAGCCAAACCTATTCATGGTTCAAGAGAAATTTTAGCTTCTTCTAAGTACTGATTAATTGAATCTCCTGTTCCATGTCTTATTTTAAGATGTTTCGTACACGAGCCTCTTCAAGCGGGAATCGCTGGATCTTATAGGGCGTGATTAGCGAGAGTTAATCCGCTAAAACAACGATAGCCATGTGTATATAACAAGGACAAAATACAATACTACCTTGGCTTTTTATTATGAATATAAGAGTTTGTTTGACTTTTAATTTAGTTTTAAATATAAGGTTCTAATATATCTTATCTTTCATGTTTATTCATTTTTTTTCTAAAGTAGTCCCTGTAATAATTGCATATGTTAAATATTTTATCAATTAATAATTCTAGCTTATATACATAATTAGTAAGAGTATTCTATGAAAGACAATACATATTTATAACAAATAACTAATTTAATTAATTTTTTTAGTCTTTCTAAATCAGTCAACTAGATCTTCTATTAAGGATATCAGGTAATATGTTTTTAGGCAGTTAAAAAGCCTTCTCTACGCGCTTCCCCTTTTTCCCCAATGCTTCACTTACTTTTATATTCGGCCATTAATCTGTGGTTAACTACCTAAATTTATTTTTATAAAAAAAAACCTCTCATTAACATAAATATTTATCTAGTAATTAATACTGCTTTCGACACTTTTTTTTTCCTTCTCAATTTGATATTTCCGTAAAATTTATTCATTTGAATTTAATATTTTAAAACATTCATTTAATATCCATGTACTTAATTACAGAGGATGAGGGAGGGTAGATGATCAGGTTACGATGACAGATTAATAGATTTAATTTTTTTCAACATGATTTTTAAATAATAAAATCGTGTTTCAGAATTTTTAATAACATATTCTTAATGACGTTAAAAATCAAATTAAAATTTACGTTTTATGAGATACAAGTGAAATTGCAAGGAGTTGACCAAAAAAAAAAAGTAAATCTGAAAGGAGACTGATGTATTTCACTCTTAAAAATTAACCACCATGATATCTTTTTTTTTTTTTGGAGTGAAAAACCATCATGATATCTTTCCGATGAAATAATTGTATTTATAGTGAATATTATAATTATAACGATGAGGGAAAGCATGAGGAAAGATTCAAAGTCACTCTCACTGGAGTATCAAGTAGTATTATTATGCAGATTAATTTAGGGCTGTAATAATTAGTGTACGTGAGATTAGTGGAGGCTCAACTTTCCTGGCCACATTAAATTGAATGAGGAGCGTTCTTCGGTTTCGGCATTGCCGCTGTCATCATGGTAACAAGTCCTACCAGAGATCGCCCATAGCGGAAAAGTAAATGGAGCAAATTAAAATATTTTACTCATGATAGCAACTTTCCCTCATGATTGTCGGTCGGCAGCTATATAAAGCAGCGCCATTTATGTCTAAACCATTATATGGACATAAAATATAAAATTTATAATACACAGAAAAAACTCATACATTTAGAAATATAATTAGATGCAAATTTAAATTCACCACCCCTTTACGGCTTTACCAAATCGGGACACGATTATATATATTCATCGTGAATAATTTATTCTATAGTCCTTCTTTTGCTATATATATATATATATATATGTATGTATATTGCATTCTGAACAGTTATTTCTACAAGCGCACTCAGCTGCGCGATATTGTAAACTGCGAATGTCCCTTTGTGCGATGAAAGGCCACATAAAATAGTACTCCAATAAATATGTTTTATTTATAAGTCATTTTATTTATAAGTCATTTTTAACATGTTTTATATAGACGAATAAAAATTTTAAACTTTATTGACTTTTATTTAAAATTCAACAACTTTCTAACTTTATCCTTATTTAATATAAATTATACCTCATATAAACAAAATCAACACAATAATAAACGAAGGGTAAATTCGTATATCAATACAAAAAATTTCTCTCAGTGTCTTATAAATAAGACCAAAAAAATATCTTTTCTTTCTACCTATAAATAGGACCAGAGGAGTATTTTGCATCTCCCAACTCCAATAAGACTATATTCCACAGCTACGTTGCTAGGAATATTTAAATTTATATTGACAGTGATAAACATCAGGCAATGACACAAATTTATTACTCCTCTGGTCCTATTGGTAAGTCTCATCTGGTCCTATTGATAAGTCACTTCTAACATGTTTTACACAAACCAAGAAAAATCTTAAATTTTATTAACTCCCATTTAAAATTTAACAACTTTTTAATTTTATCTCTATTTAATATACACTATACCTGATATAAATAAAGTCAATACAATAATAAATGAAAGATAAAATTGTATATTCATACAAAAATTTCTCCTAATACCCTATAAAACCCTATAAATAGGACCAGAGGAGTACATTTCATAAATTCCCCACTATAATTTCATTTCCTTTCATTGATAATGGTAATAATCATATTTCTTGTAATTACTCAAAAGTCAAATTGATTTAAGAAAATAAAAAATATAAAAAATATATCTTTAGATAATTATATTAAAAAGAGCCAGAAAAACAAAAATGGTATGCGTTTTGGGTAAAGGTGAGGTCATTATTCTCAGAGAATAATTATTATTTTTTTAAAATACTAACACTCATGCAGGACGGAGTAACAGAGTGCTTGGTAGTTGGTATGGGCCATCCAATTCCCGTCTGCGACATCCCGTCGGTAGTGATTTAATGAGCACTGCATTATCGGACTTGACACGAATGTTGTACTGCTTTTAAATTCCCCGGGAACGTATATCTGGGTTTCGATGTTTCGGGCATAACTTTGTTGAATCGTCAGACAGCAGAACCGCACTGACATTCATCCCGCCCAAAAGCGCCAAAAAAGAAGGAAAAAAAAAAACTGCACCTTAAAAGCGCTGGTTTGGGATACCCATATTCTTGTTCTGTTTTTCTTTCTGGGGTCTGGGACGTAGTCTCATCTGGCCACGTAAAGGAGTATTATAGTGAAACAAAACGATAATTTTAAAAATGATTTTACGATATATAAAAAATACGAAATAAATATATGAAAGAGTTTGTCTCGATTAAAAAAAAAACTATTTAAAAACACTTTTGTGATTTTCCAAACACTTCCTCAATTCATTTTGAGAGCTCTAATTTCCAATGAACCATTGAAAAGCGAAATAGGCATGTTAAGGAATTTAACTAGTAAGACCAAGAGCTTCAATTGGTAATGCCATCCAGCTCGTCTGAGTTGTTTCAAAACAGTAGGATACCGAGGGTTGCCTTAGATTCAAGAGTCACGGCCTAACTCTACAGGTGGCGCATAACATCTTGCCCATGCAGAGCTACAAACACAAATGGTTCATGAAGACAGGGACCTACGCTAGTAGTGTTCAGTTTTGGTTTATGCATATGTACTGAAACAGAGAATAATAACCGAGAAGCTTTAAAGCTAAGGCAGATATAGAGGCATACTTAGAACATAATTATTCCAACGACCAAGTTTAAGTTACTCATTACCCCTATATGTCTAAACAAATGATCAATTGAATCCCTAGCCAGCTACCTCAGGTTGTCAAAATTCAACTCCACTCCACAATTAGGAGGGATTCTTGAGATCTCAACAGATCAGGCGAGTTACAAGGGAGTGATGAGTTCCCCATGGAGGCGTGATGCTGTTGTGTAAGCTGCTCCAGCATTCCAGTCAGCTTACTTGTTGTTGGTGGCCCCCATATATGGGGTAAGAACCATATGCAGCAGCATATATTCTTGGGTCATGAGGTGGCGGCAAGGCATACCCATAACCATCATAAACAGGACCTCCATAATACGCCCCGCTCCAGTGGTTGCCAAAGTCGGCTCTAAACTGCTAGGAAACAGTAAATATGCGATTTAATATATGAACTTTAAAATTGTAACAAAATACTCATTATATTTCAAAACTTAAAGTATTAATTTCATAATTAGGTTATAATTCATTAGAAGAAAACGACCCATAAAAATATGTGTTAGATGCATTAAAAAAACTTTTGTGGTTTAAAAATTTCAGAAAATGCTCCTTTTAAAAAGTCACATAGGTGCAAGCAGCTGAGGACAAATTGAACTCTCAGACTTTGTGATATATTATGCAATACTGTAGTGTTCCTATGTGGATTAATTATCGAATGAAAATACTCCTCTAGATTAACAGGGGCGATAAAATAGCCATGAGAATGTGCGGAGGCATGCTTAAGAGAGACCGAAAGAAAGAGAAAGGAGTGTACCTGCTTATTTGCCGGATTGCGGCCCCAAGAAAGACGAACTGTTTGCTTGCCAATCACTGTCCCATTTAGCTTCTGCAGTGCCTCTTCAGCATTGTTCCTGTAGAAATGTTCAGAATGGCATTGAATAGTAATCACACCGTCAAAGATATTTAGGAATATATTACCCGTGATTCTGCATATAGCAGCCAGGCTACCTGTTTGCAAATTGTACAAATCCACATCCCTTTCCAACAGGTATCTTGACAGAGACTATCTCACCATACCGGGAAAATGGTTGCCTAAGATCTTCATCTGTTACATTAGGGTCAAGTCCTCCAACAAATATCTACGATGTATAATGGGTTAGCCATAGGAGATTAGAGACAGTTAGCTCAAATCCAAATCAAATAAAACAGACAGAGCTCACAGTCGTGTTTGTTGAGTCTGCTTCAGATTGGTTGGATGTTCCATTTGACGCATGGCCTCCTATGCCAAGTAACACTCATTCAATACCCCATTGGTAGAGAGACACAAATTTTTGAAAAGAAATGCAATTGAAAAAATAGATAGATGAGTTCAGAGAGATGATTTGTTACAGATGATGTCCGCAAAACAATTTTTAATCAGATAAGTTTCATTATTGGAAGCTTGAGTGCTTCTCACATTATTAGAAGCATTTCACTAAGACAGACTTTCATCTACTCATATACTCTTACTCAATGAAACTCAGAGACATAATAGTATTTTTGTCATTTCAGGCAATTCTTTCATCTATAAAAACCTGGTAATATCCCTCTGAAAATTTTAAACACGGGTTAAGCCATGAGATTGAAACTTAACACAATTGAGGAAAACGCAAGTGAACCAAAAACAAAACAAATGAGGGTGAAACGTGTATCTTGAAGCATATTCTTTGGGTGGAACGTTTAGTGTCATCATTTTTCTACTGATAACTAAAAATTCAGATTTCAGTAGCGAGGGGAGTGATTTGGTACCTTGTTGGTAGACAGATGATTTCCTAGGGGTTGCAGCGCCAATACGCATTGGTCTGCTAGAACAATACGTACCATTCATCTCAGTCATAGCGTGAGACCTCTCATTATCATCTCCAAACCTGACGAAGCCATAACCCTTTGAACGACCAGTATTGGCATCAAAAACAACTTTTGCAGCTTTAACAGAAGGATATCTACTAGCAAAAGTGTCATGCAACATGCTGTCTGTAACATCTGCAGCTAAATCTCCTACAAAAATAGAAAGGTCCGGAACATTATCTGAACGCTTGTCTCCTGTGCTAAATGTTGCCCAGTTCAGGCGAAAAGGCTGATCTGTATTGGGCATCAAAATGGAACCATAATTCTGTAAAATGTTTTCCGCCGTAGCATGGGAATAGAATTCCACAAATCCATAACCCTCCGATAGGCCAGTCTGCTTATTGCGAATAACCTTAATGGAGGAAATCTGCGAAAAATGTATGATAGTCAGAATCAATTGTCGGGCAATTTTTCATTTGTATGGATCCATCTAAAGTGATTTAAAGAGCACAGAAACCACTTCCTGTCATAACCAAGTATGCTTTTAAAATCATGTTATCTTCTCAGCAAATTGGATGGCAAAGAAATAGCCCAGGTGTCACTCTGAAAAGTCAAGAAAGTTGTACTTGTCCCTTCATCACTAATTCACTAGGGCATTCCCCACTACTTATGTCATTACTGCTCCAAAATTCATTCTTTGGATGACCCAGAAGGGAAAAAACTCTGTCATGACTATGAATTCAAACACGTACACACAAGCACAACCTCGAAGTGTTCCCATCTATAGACTTTTAATTAACATGCTGCCATGCAAAAGTAGTGTTCACGTTTACAGTCAGTTATACCGATAAGGAAGATTAAAGTTGGCATCTAGAATATCATTAATATTAACTCGTCAATCTTTCTTCGCTTGCCATATATCTTATTAAGTATATCCCACAACCTCTTCAATCTTTCGTTCCCTACCACACATATGAATGGATTTCCACTTTTAATTCAGCACATCTTATAACCTCTTGATAGTTATTGACGCCCCTGCTCCTCCCCTGGCCTATTTTACTAGAGAATAGGCGACACTCGCAGGTCCCCTAATCATCAAGTTTTCACCTTTTAATTAATACTACAATAAAAACATCCTCGGCACTTCTAGAACATTTGTTCACTTCCCTCGTTAACATTAAATGTGCTCATTAAGACTTTGATTGCGAAAATACATTTTTCTAAACTGTCCCTCTACCAATGTCATTGAGATTCAGAATCATAACCTAGATCGAACGCGAGAATGGATTGTACATTACCACATAAAAACACCAAACCAACCGTCAAAATCGTGTATTTCCACATCAGAATGTTCCCTGAGCTTCCAATACAGAACATATATCCAAGTTTTTATAAATGAAAGAATATATTAACATAAGAAGTAAATCAAAAAAAGAGCACTAGTTTGCCTGTATTGGTGTGTTGTGTTAGAAAAATATAAAGAATGAAAATAAGACCTCTCCCGTAGAAGCGAAGCAGCGGTGGAGATAATTCTCATCCATCCAATGATGTAAATCCCCGACCCAGATCGTTTTGTTATCGCCGGTGGATCCCTGATGCTGATGCTGTTGAGGGTGAGTTACATGCGGTAACTGCTGGTATTGGTGGTAAGGCATATAGGGCTGAGGTGGCGGCGGCCCATAATGCTGGGGTGGCATCATGTGATGCTGCATTACCATAGCCGCCACAGGGTATTGCATCGGCATCCACTGCTGCGGCAGCGCCAGTGGCTGTAGTGGTGGCGGCGTCTGCGTTGGCGTTTTCTGTTGCCGTGGATTCTGTTCCGATGGTTGCTGTTGTTGTTGGGAATCAGAACCGTTTGATTGCATCTCAATTATCAGTTGAGTGCTTCCCTATTTCTAATGTATGACAATATCGTAGATTCAAATATTAAAGACCGAGAATGAATAAGAGAGAACTTGTTTTTTGGAGAGAGAGCTTGAATCTGGATTTTAGAGATAGCGAGAGTGAATGAGGAGAGATCGCGGCGAGGGTCTGAGACTGAGATGATGATTTATGTAAGGATGACGGATTCATGGGTTGCCTTCGTAAACGCGGTTGTTGCTTAGACCGTTGGATTACGTACAGGCGTTCGATCTTCGCCGTGAGATTTTTAACGAGGGATGTACATTTTTGTATTTTTTTGGCCATCAAGGGATATGCATAACACTGTTATGCTTCGCTTGTGTTCTCCAGGATCCGCCGCCAGCTTGCGTTGGCTTCATTCCCTGACTCCCAGTGGATATTATTTTCTCTCTCTTTTTTTTTTTAACTGTTTCCAGAATCCTATGACATTTTGTTATTTTAGTAAGGCCCAAAATTTGAACCGAGGGTTATTACTTATTTACCTATCAGTTATGGATAATATAATTTTTTCAAAATAAAATTTATTTATATTTAAATATAAATATATAGGTATGTAGATAGATTCGGATGTATAGAGACCGAATATGATTGCAATTAAATCAAATTATAATAAATAAATAGTGGCGTGAAATTGACGAGATGTGAAATTTCCTTAGATTCATATCTCTATCGGCTTGAATGTACGTACTACACGAATCTCTGGCAAGGGCCAACACAAACAGATTTTTTTTTTTTGTTTGCCGGTTTCAATCTTTCAAGAAATTAATGCAAACAATTGAATATGTGGTTACATTTTAAATATTCCTCGGATGGTATTTTGCTTATAAGAAGATGCTTGCTACTTTAGAATGTCTGCATTTGGTGTAACTTCTAATTTTAAATCAAATCTATGTACAGCATAATATGGCAAAGCCCGTGTAATCTGAAAAAATAAGTATAATTTGGCGAATAATTGAGTTTATCCCCTCTTTCATTATTAATATACAGTGCAGTCAAGTAAGGGGGGAAAATACTGAATAGTCATCTTAATAGTATAATTAGTATAAATGTTAATTAAAAATTCATAAATTTATTTAATTATGAACAATATTAGTTTGCTATTTTGTTGTTATTAGTTGGAGACGAAGATTCGTAATTTTATTAGTGCATTCAAATTAAAGTAAATTTCCTTATTGCTATTGTGGTGTTCTTTTCTTTAGGAAATAACATCTTTTTGAGCTCTTAAGACGTCCGTCGATCAGGATAACAATTTTTAAATATTAAAACAAACAAACAAGTCAATCATTCAAAATTTTATTTTATCGTTGACTAATATCTGGTTTGTATATATTTATCTCCCTTTTTTAATTGATAAATAGAGTGGACGACTGAATAAAGCTATTTTGAAACCGAGACAATACTGACCAGTAAATTTTTTAATTAAAGGACTAGACAACGCAGATTTATGTATTAAAAAAACAGAAAAATGGTTGATTTATTTTTTGAATTAATTTCTTGTCCTTTGATTTTTTTTTGATGAAAACATCATAATATCTACCGGCAGATCTCATGACTAGTCTATTCGCTGACTTGTAGGCATATCCTTTGATTTTACTTACAGCACAAACACAAGCACAGAACAGGAAGTTTTTACTTTTCAACTAGTATTATTGCGCAGATTATTATAGTTATCAATAATAGGCTATCTGCCGATGATTAAATCCACTCAGCAATTAATTTGTCTCTTGTGATTTGAAAATTAAACGCGGCTTCGTATTTGCACCACGTGCATTTATACGAATACCGTTAAAAGAAAGGAAAAATTGTAATTAAGTCACACTCAAGAAAATTAAATACCAAAAAGTTCATTGAAATTATGAAATTATTTTGAAGTTCCAATAGGCTTTTTTATAATAAATTTTATTTATTTAATTACCAAATTACCCTTCTTCTTTTTTCTATTTAAGTTTATATTGACAATTGAAAGAGCAGTGATTGATAACTTAGAGTGTAGGGATTGACAACTATCGCAGCTGGTTTGACAACTTAGGGTGTGATATGCTGAGAAAATATGATGTCAAGCCAGTCGTGATAGTTGTCAATCCCTGCACCCTAAATTGTTAATCGTTGCTCTTTCAGTAGTCAATGCAAACTTAAAATTAAAAAAAAAATTGATAATTAAACAAATAAAATTTATTGCAACAAGGTCTCTTGGAATTTCAGAATGATTTTATAATTTCAAGAAATCTTTTTATATTTAACTCTCTTGAGTAGGATTTAATTGCCATTCTTCCCAGAAGAAAACTTAACATACACTTTCCCAGTCATATATTTGGACTGGATAATTATCTTTCTATTTTGGGCATCCTGGGATGTTCGGCCACCTCCACAAAAGGACACATCTCAGTGGTTCTTTTTTTTTTTTTTTCGGGGGGGCAAGACAAAGTCTTGAATTTACACCAAAGTGAACATTAGAGTCCTAACTCTACATCAGATCTAAGGTCAGGAGTGGAACACATCCCATTGGTGGTTGCTGCAAGATCGTGAATTCTTCCTCCAGATGATGAGCCGTCTTTGCGAGGTAGTCAGCGCATTTCATTGACTCTCTCGAAGCGTGATGAATCTCGACTTCCCAATCTGAATAGATCATGCTTCTAATTGAGTTGATTTCTGATCCCAGGGAGTTATGGTTGCCACGGTCATTCATGATGAGACAAATTGCCTCTAGCGAGTCAGAGTATACTTTAATCTTGGGGATATTATATTGTTTGCATACCTCTAGTCCTGTTAGTATCGCCCACACCTCCGCAGCCGTCGATGGAAGGTGATCAAGTTTCCTTTGGAAGCCTCTAATCCAATGGCCTTGTGAGTCTCTAAGCAAGCCTCCACACGCAGCTTGACCTCCGATGGTGACAGATCCATCTACATCCAGTCTAACATACTCTTCCTCAGGTGGCTCCCACGTCACACTCGTTTGAATCAGACTCTTGAAAATCTGGTGTTTGTATTTCCTGCTTTCTGAGGATTCCATCATGTGATATAAAGAGGCATGGATGATACTTGCTGCTTGAATTCTCGTTCTGTTCATGACTCCGCTACATCTATTCTTCCAGAGTAACCAGCATATGTAGCAAAAAACTCTTCTCCATGGCCATCTGTTGAAACCATCCTTTGCCAGTTCGTTGCTGAAGTTAAATTTTATCCACACCTGCAAATCAGAGCAAAAGAAATCTAGGAGAAAGTTAGCTTTAATAACTTTGACCCACACATTTCGGGCCATCTCATAATCACGCAGGATATGTAAAACACTCTCTTCTTTTTGACACTCGAAAGGGCATTCCTCACTAATCTCTATTCCTCTGCGAGCTTTGAGAGAATTTGTCGGGAGTCTCTCATGAATAACTTGCCAGAGGAAGAATTTGACCTTTTCCGGAATCTGAAGTTTCCAAACCTTCTTCCAATGGCCAGTGGTAGTTAGCTCCTGTTGCAGGATTTTATAAGCTGATTTGATGGTGAAACTTCCATCATTGCTTCCTTTCCAAATGAATCTATCTCCTTCCACATCCATCGGGACCTTGATTCCCTTAACGATGTTAACAATCCATGGAGGCAAAAATCTCTCCCATTCCTGTATCTTCCAATGTCCACTTTCCGTCACAAAAGAACGTACCGTGGCTGTAGGTTCTAACAAGTGCACATTCTTATCTACATAATGAATTAAGGGTTCCTCTAGTGGAGTCCAAGCGTCCCACCAAAAATAGGTAGTTGCACCATTCTTTATCTGTCTACCTATCTTTTTCTGGAATCTATCCCAAACAGTTGTAATACTTCTCCAAACAATAGAGGAATTACTTTTTTTACTGATTAAGGGATAGATGTCCCTCCCACAGTCATATTTGGCTTTCAGGCACTGAATCCATAGTGCTTCAGGCATCTCAGTGGTTCTATAATTGCCCTTTCTGTTATGTTTTTGGAAGGGAAAAAAGTTATTTTGTTGTCTCCTGTCTCAAGTTAATGCATCATAAAATCGCATCCATATAATATAAATAATTACTCTATATTATAATATAGAATTTATTCATTTATCTGGAAAGGGTAATTTATTCATCCTGCAATGGCGTTGATTATTTTTCCTCACATGCTGATTTTATCTTCACAGCACTTTTTAAACATGCTCTTTCTTCCCCCCAACACAGGTGATTTATTCTATTTCCATGCTGATATTATATTAATACAAATTCCGTAGCTGAACAAAATTCTTTTTAAAAAAAAAATTGTGTTTTTCTCTTGCTTCACGAATAAAATTTTACCTTATAATCCTGTGCATTGCAAGGCACACATACAGGACAACAAAAGTGACTGTTCTAATATATTACCTCCGGTCCTAATTATAAGAGTCAGTTGACTAATTTGAGGAGATTAAGAAAGTAAATGGAGTTAGTTATTTGTCTTAAATAGGTGTTGTCTTTTTTTAAATATCCTTGCTAATCAAGTGTATTGATTAAAACTATCATTATTAGAAGGGCTACTTTGACAAAAAAATGTATAAATATGAGAGACAAAGTGGATTGAAATCTTATATTTAGGACCAAAATAAAAATCAAACAGGGTCTTATATTAAGGACAGGAGGGTAGTATGTTTGAAGGATTGTTAATGGTTATTTAAATATATCTAATTTACACAAATCCATTATATTGGGCTTTTTTTGGGCCAGCTATATTTGAAAAGCCATGTTCGGATCAAGCGAGAAAATTCATACCATATCTTGAAACAAACGAAATAGTGATAGGTTAAGATATGATCTCCCATTTTTACCCAAAAAAAAAAAAAGATTTACATAATGCTGTCTCTGTTAGCAAGAGATTTCGATGTCCCCCCCCTTCTGAGGAGGGGCATGATGTTCAACCAGTGACCGTTTGATCTTTATCTAATTATCATTTTTGTGGCCATTGATTATTCTTTATATCTCAAATAAAGTCTAATAAGAAGACACATGTGAACAATATTTTTAAAAAATTTTTTTTGACTGGAAATACAAAAAATTAAGTTTTTGACTTAAAATATTAAACAAATAATTTGTATTATGCACGAAAATTAAATAGAATTGTTTATCATCATTTTATGACGTCAAGGTTTTCTTTATCTTAGTCAAGGAATTGCATGATTGTATATATTTTTTATTATACTGGTCAGAAAATAAACAATTATATAGGACTATGCTGGAATCAAAATAATGCATACGCTTGTTAACCGCAAAAGAGGCACACGCTCGGGCAGTGATTACCAAAACGAGCGTACTCCACATTGGCCCAAAGCGAAGGCCCAAGACCATAGTTAAGGGAAGTGCTTGTCTAACGGTCCGGAAACCGGTAATGGGTCCAAATGGCGCGCGACATTACTACAGACGTGGTGGGAAGTAGGAACTAGGAGGCCGCAAAATTTCAATTCCCATCTCTTAACCTATAATATATTGAAGCTAACCGTTGAATGTTGATGTTAATGGTTTAATTTTAACAAATAAATGGTTTCGATCTTTCTTTCTCCAGGGAAGCAAGGGTCCTGGTCGTGATTCGAAAAAGAATATGCCATTGTTATGTTACTCCCACACAATCTGAGATGCCAAATCGGCCAGTTTTTTCTTGTGCTCCCACATTCACGCTTTTCCATTTCTTTCTTGATCTCGTTTATCAGTGTTGTTTGCGTGAGTGCTGTTTGATTCGAGAATTTTCTCGTCGACGGTGCGTTCCGTGCACTTCTATATCGTCTTCATCATTGTCATGTACATGATTCTGGTTCTGGTTCTTGAAGCGAACTTTGTTTCAATACTTTTAACACAATCAGATTAATCTTATCTTAAGATCGGAATGAGCTCCCGTAAGCAGTCTGCGGGCTTTCTCGACACACTTAAAATGGAGAGTGTTCGGACTATTCTAACCCGCACTTATCCTTATCCGCATGAGCATTCCCGCCACGCTGTCATTGCCGTTGCTGTGGGCTGCCTTTTCTTCATTTCATCTGATAACATCCATACTCTTGTAGAGAAATTAGATAACAATGTTAAATGGTGGTCTATGTATGCTTGTCTGTTTGGTTTCTTTTATTTTTTTTCATCACCATTTATTGGGAAGACTATCCAGCCAAGCTATTCAAATTTTAGTCGATGGTGAGTTTTCCCCCCTTTCTTTGAGTTATTGTTATTTTGCTTTGTACCTTCTCTAATGTGTATCACTATAATGCTTACATGTTATTATATTTACTATAAGGAACTAGCATGATTAATAATCATTTGGTAAATGCTTTGCAGGTACATAAGCTGGATCTTAGTAGCAGCCGTGTACCATCTTCCCAGCTTTCAGTCCATGGGGGTTGATATGAGGATGAATCTCTCTCTGTTTCTAACAATTTATGTCTCTTCTATTTTATTTCTTGTAGTCTTTCACATTCTATTCCTTGGCCTCTGGTACATTGGTCTTGTTTCACGTGTGGCTGGAAAAAG
Organism: Neltuma alba; assembly: GCF_004799145.2. Classification (NCBI taxonomy): domain Eukaryota; kingdom Viridiplantae; phylum Streptophyta; class Magnoliopsida; order Fabales; family Fabaceae; genus Neltuma; species Neltuma alba. The sequence continues at coordinate 28,758 of NW_021635513.1, read as the reverse complement.
ACCAGAAATCTTGACCATTTTACAGAACTGCGCTGTGAGTCTCCAGGTTTCTTTGCCATTTTAAATCTTGGTAACCCACAATATTGTTCTGATGCCTTGTTTTGTACTAAAAGGTGATTAGCGTGGCATGCTGTGTATTTTATAGTCACTGTGGCAACCGTGCCATCTTGAGAGGAAGACAACTTGATCGAAGAAATTCTATTTGGTTTTCTTTTGGGAGTCAGGAAGGGAGAAACGCATGGCTCGCAAATTTTCTTAGGATGAATGAGTTGAAGGATCGGGTCTGCTCTTCCTGGTTTGCCCCAGTTGGATCAGCAAATGATTATCCTCTTTTGTCCAAGTGGGTTATTTATGGCGAGGTACTCAACAATACTGTGAAACATACAGAACATACTATTCTATGATATATATGTAAGTCAATACTGGTTTGTCCACCATTTTGCGATCATATTCTTTTGCTGTTTTAGCTAGCTTGCAATGACTCAAGCCAAGGCTCATCGGACGAAATATCTCCCATTTACTCACTTTGGGCTACATTTATTGGGCTTTACATTTCAAATTATGTAGTTGAAAGGTCAACTGGGTAAGTACTTGTTTATAGTTGATTTTGTGAGCTAAATTTGGTTGGTTGCCAGCAAAATGAAGTATGAATATATTTTTTAATGGTTTCAACTGGATGTTGTCCCCCCCCCCCCCAACTTGAGAAAGATGATGATGATTATTATTATTGTTATTGTTATTAATTTCTGCCTCCCTCTCCCCCTTCAATTAGATATCAATTGATGTTTTGCTTACATGTATGTTGTCTCTGATGCCCTGCTGCTGCTGCTCAAGATTTTAAATTTCAATAATAATCCAAATAAAAACTAAACAAGTAAACAAGTGTGGTGATTTTTTTTTCTTTTATCTACAAAATGCCATTCAGATAAATAGAGAATAATAAAATAGTAATTATCTATTTCTGCAGTTGATGTTATATTGCTAGCTTTCCAACAAGTAGAGTCATTATATCTTTAGTGAGAACTCGGTGAATCACTTCAGTTGGAAGTACTATGATTTCACATCATATGATATAAGTATATTTTACACTATTTCATTTCACATTTACGTTTTATGTCTGAAAAATTAACAGGTGGGATCTTTCTCATCATGTGCCAGTTGAAGAATATGAAAAGCTCAAAAAGAAAGAAATGAAGCCTGACTTTTTGGATATGGTTCCTTGGTATTCTGGGTATGTATTCGAAACTTGTTCTTTCTAATTTATTTTTAATACTTCTTCAGGGGCTATTGAATTGTAAATGGGTTAGTTGCTTACATGCTCTCCACATTCAACGACGCAGAACATCAGCTGATTTATTCAAAACTGTATTTGACCTCTTGGTGTCAGTAGCTGTATTTGTTGGTCGTTTTGACATGCGTATGATGCAGGTACTCTCTTTTTGTTGGACCATCATTATATTGTCAGAATATCTCATTTTAATTCATTTTTTTATACAGAAAAGTTATTTGCATATTTGCTTGGATGTGACAAACCTTATTTTCATCAACAGGCAGCAATGAGCAAGGTTAATAATGGAGATCAACAAGGTGATCTTCTCTATGATCATTTCAGTGAGAAGGATGATTTTTGGTTTGACTTTATGGCTGATACTGGTGATGGTGGGAACTCATCATTTGCTGTTGCACGGCTACTTGCTCAGCCATTCATTTGTCTAAGGAAAGGTGATTCTGTGCATACCTTGCCTCGTGGAGATTTGCTACTTATTGGAGGTGATCTTGCGTAAGTTGGTGCAATTAATTTGTTATGCCGATAATGACTATATGATCAGTGGTCACCCACTTACCTTGTAAGGTTACTGGCAATAGCAAGTCGACACCATATGATGTGATGGTGCTTGATTAAGAAATCTTCTGTCTGAGTTTGGGTTTTGATCATTGGAGGTCTAAATTCAAGCGTTGAAGACAGAATCTTTCTTATGTTTTTCTCGAATATCATTGTGAGATGTTCAAAAGGTTCAGAGAGAAATATTTGTTCTAAGAAAACAACTTATGATGATAAAAGATTAGAATTACAAAAAAAATATTTGGCAGATATTACAAAAAAGAAATGTTCGATTATCCTGCAAATCACATTATTCTTTTTACATGATTTTCTTGGACACAATTTCTGATGGGGTAATCAACACAGATTATTCTCGCACCTCATCCTTAAACACTAGGAAACTAAGAGCGATTTGGTCTTATCAGTTTCTTAGAATAAAATGAAGTTAAAATACCAAAAAAATTTAAAAGCAAATGCAGTCAGAATTGTTAAATTAATGACAAGTTCCAATTCTAGGACCAAGATATTGTGCCTGCAAAGCCACTGCTGCCATTCTTTGAAAGTTTCTGTAGCTTTGCCTTCTTTGTTATCCCTTTCAGGCTTCGCTACCACCTTAGCATGGTCTAGATAATTGGCTAAGCGAACGTTATGACTTGTTTGACAATCGTTATCATGTGATGGTGTCAAATTCAAAGCATATCATTGTTGACATTTTAAGTTTATGATGGCATCTTCTGGAATAGAATGTATCATCCTGGATTCCTGGTGGGAGAATACTTTGATTTTGAATAATGCAATGATTTGGTTGTCCATGATTTAAGGCATCAGATGAGTTCTGTGCCCTCCTTCCCTCCCTCCCTCCCCCCTCTCTCTATATATATCTGAACTTTTTATTGTCCGTTGACTATATCTTTACTTTGTGTAATGATCGTTTCCTATTCTGTTTTAGATATCCTAACCCGTCAGCATTCACATATGAAAGGCGTCTCTTCGTTCCTTTTGAGTATGCTCTCCAACCTCCTCCATGGTATAAAGCAGAGCATGTTGTAAACAAACCGGAGGCACCTTTTGGGAAGCACTGAAGCAGTACATGGACCTCAGTGTTTTATAATTCCTGGAAACCATGGTTAGTGTACACTTCGACTTGAGCCACTCTGAATTGTCTTTTCGCGGAACTCATGCAATAAATCATATTTTCCCTCCTGAAATTCCCCCTTTCTATCTTTCCTTTCATAGATTCTAAATAATTTTTCCATATTTAATGCCAATGTAATGTGGTAATCTTCATGGATTTACAGACTGGTTTGATGGACTTCATACCTTTATGAGATATATATGTCATAAAAGTTGGTTAGGTGGGTGGTTCATGCCCCAGAAGAAGAGTTATTTTGCTTTGCAACTTCCTAAAAGATGGTGGATTTTAGGGCTTGATCAAGCACTCCATGGTGATATTGATGCTTACCAATTCAAATTCTTTTCAGAGCTTATAACGGAGAAGGTATCCTTCATGTTACTTTGATATGTTCGTGGAATATCATGAACGTTTCATGGCAAATGGCTTCTTCAATAAGTGTTTTATTCCTGCAAAGGTCAATGCATGAGAAGCACTGTTATTTCGAAAATCGATCCATAGCTGTATTACGGGCCCATTCGATGCCTAAGCACTTTGTTCTCTAGGTCTCTAGCACATGTATCATTGACCTTTTCTTGGCCATGCAGTTTGAAATATTTCAAAATGCAGCAGTTGTCATGCAATGCAAAAAATGACTTGAGCTTAAATAGAATTCTAAAAGCATGAATAGAGATGATGATTGAAGTTAAATTTGAATTGCAAATCTCTAGTTTCAATTCTTTTTTTTTTTGGCACTCGTTATAATCCCTTTATTTTAATTTAAAATATTTATTTAAAACTTAATTTTCTTATATTGCTCTCTTTTTCACTAGTTAATTTGTTACGCATACAGACCCCTCTCCCTACTTGGATATTAAATTTAGAAATTTTCTTATCTTTACATATCGTATTACATATGATACACTTTTCTATTAATACTTCTCACATTGAAAGTGACATTATGAAATAATAAATAATTATATTAAATGATTACCTCTCTCCCTTGTTAGTTTGTTATAGGAAAACTTCCATGAATATTCCTAAATCTTTTTTATAACAAATCAAATGGTGAGTTTCGTGCGTTGCATGAAAATTCATATAGCAAGCCACACTATTTATAATCTCTGAGTCACGCAATTTGTTATAAGTTCTAGTAATATGTAGATAATGAAGATATTAAAAGTGAAAGGTCTGTGAAAAAGGTATGCTGTTAGCATTGCCTAGTAAACTTAAAAGTACCTTCCTCCCTCTGAACCCTATTTTATCTATTCTTTTGGATAATATGACAATGTACGACTCACTTGTGTACCATACTACAAGGAATTCAATTACTATCAGCAAATATTTCCTGCAATATCTAGTTCGTTAATGAAGTTCATTTTGCTATATTCATCACTAACTCCACTATTCATGTCCTCCTTAGTCACCCTCCCTACCTCTCCCTTTTTTCCCTCCAGTTATGAACGCTCATGTCTCTGAATCTCCGACCTGTGATACAATTCATTTTTTGTTTCATCAGATGGTCGATATACTTCCCCTTTTAAAAATGTTACTGACCGCAATTCTGGGTTTTCCTTTTTTTTTTTTCTGTGAAAAATTATGGAATGTCCCCCCCCGGGTGTACATGTTTTGTACCTCTCTAATTTGACCAATCCTCCGGTTAAGCATACACCCTAATGTGATCGTGTTTGATTAAGGTTCAAGAGGATGATTCTGTGATCATCATGACGCATGAACCCAGTTGGCTTCTTAATTGGTACTGGAACGTTGCTTCTGGGAAGAATGTTTCGCACCTAATTTCTGATTATTTAAGAGGAAGATGCAAACTTAGACTGGCTGGGGACTTGCATCATTACATGCGTCATTCTTGTGTAAAATCAGAAGGGCTAGTCCATGCTCAACACCTACTCATAAATGGCTGCGGTGGGGCCTTTCTACATCCAACCCATGTTTTTAGCAAATTCCATGAATTTGATGGCCTTTCCTATGAATGCAAAGCTGCATATCCTTCCTTTGAAGACTCAGGCAGGGTAATTGTGACGTTGATATTTGCTTACAACTTTGTTGCTCTTAATCGGTGCCAACTTAATGATGTGTATCACCATTCTAGCACATGATTATACAACATGTTTGGCCTGGTGCAGATTGCTTTAGGAAATATACTAAAATTTCGCAAGAAGAACTGGCAATTTGACGTTATTGGTGGAATCATATATTTTGTGCTGGCCTTTTCAATGTTTCCACAAGTGAGTTTTTCCATTTCGTTGTTTGCTATTTTGAGATATATTGCGTTCATTCTCAACTGAAATTATGGCTTTAAAGCCATTTCTGTGTCGTTCTTTCGTTTTTCTGTCTTGTAGAACAAGCAAGAGCTAGAATAAGTGATATTTTATGCCATTAAGTCGTGACTGTTTTCTTTGACATGATTTATAGTGTGACCTCAATCACATCCTGCAAGATGATTCATTTTCTAGTCAATTGAGGAGTTTCTTTCGTACTGTGGGGAATGGATTTTCATACATCTTGGAGCACTCTTATGTTTCACTAGTGGGATCTATGATTTTGCTGATTGCAGCAAATTCTTTTGTTCCCCCCAAAGTGTCATGGAAGAAACGAGCAATTATTGGAGTTCTTCATGCAACTGCTCACCTAACTGCTGCTTTGACACTCATGTTACTTATGGAACTTTGTGTCGAAACCTGTATCAGACATAAATTACTGGCGACTTCCGGTAGGTTTCTGTTCTCCAATTTGCTTTCATAGAATCATTCTCACTTCTAAATATGTCGTAATTTCGTGAGGCTCCAGATCGTAAATGCTTATATCGTAAATAACCTTTTTCCATCCGGTCATGTTATCTTCAATTTGATGTGGATTATGCGGATAGGCAATGAATTGCCAGAACTCAATATTGTTTTTCTTCTTGGCCCGAGATATTTTTATGACCCTAAGCTCGTGAATTTACGACAATAAAAATGAAAAATAATTTTGACGCTTTATAGATTATGGTCGTTACTATGGAGTTTTTTCGGGGGTATGATGCTAAGGTAGCTTCTGTATCACCCAGGTTATCACACTTTATATCAGTGGTATCGATCAATGGAAGGTGAGCACTTTCCAGATCCAACTGGCCTTCGATCTCGTATGGAACAATGGACATTTGGACTTTATCCAGCATGTATTAAGTATTTGATGTCTGCATTTGATGTTCCAGAAGTAAGGAAGCTCTCTAGGCTCCCTCGATCTCAGATTGTTATGACCCTGATTACTGTCTAATCAATGGAGAGAATTTTCTCAGGTCATGGCTGTCACGCGAAACCATATTTGCAAGAACGGAATGGGGTCACTTTCTCGAGGAGGCGCCGTGATATATTATGCTTCAGTCTTCCTGTACTATTGGGTCTTATCAACCCCAGTTGTTTCATTTGTGTTTGGAAGCTACTTGTACATTTGCATCAACTGGCTTCACATCCACTTTGATGAAGCTTTCTCGTCCCTACGAATTGCTAATTACAAGGCATTCACAAGATTTCATATTAATTCCGATGGTGACCTTGAAGTCTTCACTCTTGCGGTTGATAAGGTAAAAAAATCCATAATTTTCCCTGAACAGCTGTTTTATACAAGGTGGGACTTTGAGTCGGGAAATACTGGGCCACTCGACGCCGTCATTCACATTAGTTTTCGTAATAATTTTATAGGAAAAGGATTAGCACACGCCCTGCTGTGTAGATCTCTAAAGCCCCAAAACAGCCTTGCTATTTAATCCAGACTCACTGCTCTAAGCTTGAGAAATGAATTGATCATGACTTGGAAACAATACAACTCGAGTGTTATTGTTCTAAACTGCTGGGCGTGTATAATGATCAGACAATTTGTTTAGCTGATGTCACTCTCATGTTAAGCTTCTAGAGCACGATGATAAAATGGCCTGTTCTAAATGCTGTTAATTTAATATATGATCATTTTTTATGATTTTCGCGGGAATTTGATTTGCTTTCTTCGGTTTATGAAACTGGGACGCCATTTTGCTAGCGCAGGTTCCAAAGGAGTGGAAACTAGACCCTGATTGGGTTAGAGAGCCAATAGATGCAGAGCAGTTGAGCTATTTGAGAAGGTATCCCAGCAAATGGAGGGCGGCTACAGCACAGCAGGACCCTGTGCAGTCTGTTAAAATTATTGACCATTTCGTTATTCGGCAAACGGATAAGAATAATAGGGGAACGCGAACAGAATCGTCCGCTAATGAGGCTCTTCAGTGATCTGGTTCTCCGCAGTCTGGGAGTAGGAAGGACTCAAACCTTTTCAAATGTCATGCATTGTAAATAATCGGTTCCATTCATCATGGCTCAACATATTGTATCCTTCTAAAAAGTAATTGAAAGGAACAACCTTTACATGTTAAGGTTAAGCTCTTCGCATAATTACTCCACATAAAAATATTTCAGATAACAGATTATATGTTATCATGTGGACTAACTTTTCAATTATGGGCTGCATAATCAATGATAAACTGCTTTGGATCCACTAATTTTTCAAGATCGATCCTCTAAAATATTATAAAATGCGCATTAAGAAACAAAACGTCACACAGAAAACTAATTTAAATGTTCTGAACGGAAGAGGGAGAAAGAGTAGTTAGCTCTTCAATTTTCTTCAGAGAAGGACGTGCTTGCAAGAAATTTCTTTCCTATGTGTCAAAAACGGTCGGGCGGGTAGAATACATTTGAGAGCTATGATGCAGGATCACTAATACAGGAAAAAAAGTTTTCTCTTCTTGTTTTTTTTTTAATCATTCCGAAGTATTAAAAATAATTGTACACCCAAAAAACACATTTTCATGGACTGCATCGTTCGTCATTTTATTGGGGCAAGAAAGGGTAAGACGGTAAGTGTACCATTTGCCCCTCTCGATTCATCTTGGCTCCACAAGATAAAAGCTCCAGTTACGAGGAGTAAAAGGAGAAAAAAAGGGGAGTTCTAGAATCTTACCATTAGGTCACTGCTGTTGATTCAAGCATCAGAAAACTGCCTATAAGATGATCAGCCGAACAATCTGCCCCAAAAACCGGAATGACTTCGTTGCTTCTTTTAAGCATCTATTTTTTTCATCTCGAGTCCAATGCTGCATTAACCAGAATTAGGATAAAACTGAAAAATTTTATTTACAGATCACCGAAACATAAAATTTGAAAGAAGAAAAATTAGTTGGTGGACTCTTTGTGCATTGCAATAAAATTTGAAAAATAACTCGCATTATTTCCAAATCATGGAAACATTGATGATTGATGCCAAAGCCAGATGAAAAGTATTCTTAAATACCGACCTCGCTAAGCATATTAAGCTTCTCCCGAACCCCTTTCAGTGATTCTGATACATCTCCTTCCCAGCTGTAGAACTCCAGCTCCTTCCCTTCCAGGAGCTTTTCAGAAACCTAAAAGCAACACAATGACAAAGAAAATATGGTAACAGAAATCCTTGATGAACAGATGGTGTTTCCACGATTCAAATCTCCCATAAAAGAAAAAGATACAGCCTTAATTGACTACAGGGTTTTCGGACCAACTAATAATATTGGAATACCCGACTAAACATTGATTTGTACATGTTAGCATAAGTATATATCTGTGAAAACTGACATCTAGGTACTGCTTCTGTTGCAACATGTTTTGATTAAATAAGTGAGACACTTAATTATTTTTTGCATAAACATACAAGCTGCGAGAAGGTCTGACGCAGAGTCAGTAAGAGACCAACTCCAAAATCTCATAGATTGACAACGACATAAATTTGCATGCTAAACTTTACAAATGATCACATAGACAAGAATCCAGGAGAAGTATTATCCATACCTTTCTGGCTATCACTTGACCACCCGCTATATGTGAAAAATATATATTATACAAATGACAGAGAAATAATGGTGCACTGTTCTCAGCAAGCTCCTCCAGGTATTTGGCATAAGAAAGTCCTGGAGAGCTGGGATCGGGAATCATAAATCCTCGTTGGCTAAACCATTCCAGATCCTTTGAAAGGCTTTCCGATCGTTCCAACCCATTCCTCCTGAAATAGGCATCTGAAATGCATAAAAAACGGATTTCCCTGAGGTTTAGACGTTAAGAAAATGATTGACCAGCTAATTATTCAGTCACATGGTTACCTAAGTAAGCATATTTGCAAGGCATCATTATCGAGTACCTTGGAGTAGTAATTTATAGGTTCACCACTTAAAACTTACCTCCACTTTCGTATTTGCGCTCTAAACTACTATAATGCACTACATTTATCATCGAATACTTGTGCTAAGCCTGTCAGAAATCATGTTAATATACGATTTCAGCTCATTTAAAATCACACTATCTGTACTATACTACAATGATTGGTCACTGATGCCTTTTTTTTCCCAATAAAATTTGTAAATAATCAATTTCAGGTGAAATAATTTCAAAACTATAAATGAAGCGACCCAAAACGAATGTGCTATCGAGTTTGCAATGAAAGAACGCTCTAGTAGGTTGATTAGATCAGCGGAGGCTAGAGCAGCAGATTTGTCGCGTTGCACATGAAAATTTCAGCAAGTGATGGACAAGATACAATTTCCTTGGTCGGTATTAAAAGTTGGGAGTCAGGAACAAGTAACTTACAAGAAACATCTCCGGATTCATCCACGATGCGTTCGACGGTGGTGAAAATGAGCTTGCTATCAACCAGGTACTTGAGGAATCCCTCCATGCTAGGCTGCCACGTTTCATCTTCACTGCAGTTATCTTCTTCATTTGATGTTTCTAAGCTGTTACTATTGTCAGCACCGTCGGTGCTATTCTCGTTGTCAGAGTATTTCTTGCCATTAATGTTACGGAGCCTCATGGCGACGAACCTCATTTCTTCAGTGATTCCCGTGCTCTCTCCCGGGTAAAGCTTTCTGTACCTCTTTCGCTTCTTTAGAACCGGAGGAGCATTATTCACCGACATCGGCGGAGAAGACGAAGTAACCGCCGTGGAAGAGGTAGAATCAGAGCAGATAATTGAGCTCTGAAAGTACCTCATCTTCATAGTTGAAATTGTGGACACCTTCAATTGCGCAGAGTTAGGTGATGAAAACGGCAGCCGCAGAAGAGGCTTGTGCGGTAGTTTCGCCGTCAACCACATCGCTGCAGAAATTGTTTGCTCTGCGTTGTGTCCCGCCGTCTAGCTCGGCTGGGCCAGCAATCGCAACTTAGTATTTTAAATGGAAAATAACATGTCAGTTTTTTTTGGGCCTATTTTTGCCAACTGTTTGAACTTAACCCTAAGTCATTGATAAGTTGTGCCCGTATTTTAAACATAACAATTTTCTCAGCCCCTAAGGATGACCTTTTTTAATTTCTTTTAACCTTGGAACCCTAAAGATGATTAGAATTAACAGCAATCAAAATAATCTCCCCCGTCACCAGGAAACACTTAAAATTTTTATAGCATAACAAGTAAACATCATTGGAACCATGTTAGCTACTAGCTAGCCCGGTTAGCCCAAGCCTTCATCCGGTGAGTCCATCTAATCGGGCCCAACTTAACTAGATTACATTGGACCAGTCAAGCGGACCAACCAGATGAATAATACTCCTCCGGTCTAAGACTCATTTAACTAATCTGATTAAATTAAAAAAGTTAGGTAAGTTAGTTAATTATAAGAAATGTGACAAGTTTTTCCTAAAATATCATAATCATCTTTTTTAATACCCCCTCTTCTTCTTCTACTTGATTATGGTTATAGGAGTATCCATAGAGGTAATTTAAAGAAAATTAATAAATATAAAAAATAGGTTTTATATTTAGGACCAAAACCAACTCAACAATTAGATCATACATTAAGGATTGGAGGAGTATTTTTCATTCACAGATACTCTGAGAAAAAAAAATATTATTCATTTCTTCACAGGCTTAATTTGAACTAAAACACATAATAGGTAATTTGTTAGACGTCCAATTTACTGTAAATTTTATATTCTAGACTATTCCCCTGCAAGTACACAGGTTAAAAAATTACATACTTTACCCTCTGCATTGAATGTGAAGAGGGCAAAATGAAATAAACAGTTATACAGGGATTATTATTTAAATTTAATTAATATAATGATTGCAAAATATATTACGGGCATCGAGAAACTTATGGAATAAAATAAGAAGAAAAAAGAAGCCATATGTAAAGAAAGCAAAAGACCTAGCTTAGTGACTTGGTCGTTTATTCTCATTAATTTTGTTTACTCTTGTATGTACAGGGTCAATGATTTGCAACCCCAGGGGCTAGCACCTAGCAGCAAGCTCGCCTACAAGTAAAACATCCAGGAAACTGGAATTTTCAAATAAAAGACGAGTAAGGAATGAAAAATATACAACTTTGGCAAGCCCAAACCTAATAGAAGACTTGCACAAAAGCTACTCAGCTCATGTTCACAAAATTACAGTCAGGCGCCTGTTCCAAGTCTAGAAGCTTCCCCAAACATGCACGTATAAGCTATCAAGCCTGTAATCCTCGAGCTTGTACAGGTATTTACAAGAACTCTATCAGAAACGTCTCAGGTATAGTTAGCCTTTAATTTCCGTATGAACTCTAATGTCTCCTTGTAAGAAGGGTCAGTACGGCTCACCGGTTTGCAGGAATTTACATGATCTTTTGACTCCAAAACCTGCTTCAAAATTCCAAGATAAATAAAAGGAAAAACTCTTAACAGCTGAGATGATTGCACAATCCAATCTAAATACAAAAGAAGATACAAGATAGTAAGGAACTCGGTTTGGCTTGTGGAAAATGCATTCTACTTGCGTTCATTTGTAATTATTCAGTTTTTTTTTTTTTATTTAAATCATCACTATTCAATTGCAAACCTTGTGGGGTCCTCTTCTCAATTACGATGAGTTAGCCAAAGCGCAATACCCCACCACAGCCAAAATTATATTTTCTTTGTTATTCCAGATAAGGGAATAGACAAACTGACATCTATTGACTTGCTCCTACAAAGTAACATAGCATAATAGGAGTGGATTTCCACGAAAGAAAGCCTAGCTTTAATCCTTTCAGATGTGACACAATTGTTTCAACCCCAGATGCCATTTGAACACAGATATCTCAAAAAGCCGGGCTCAAATATGCTATGGCTATAATATGTCCTACAGAAATAGGTGATTAGACAAAGGAAATGCAGTGGTAGTCAGCTGAAGCTCCAGAAACTTTGCATATCTAACAGGACTTGCAGGTGAATGTTGTCCAGCAAATATATTACATGGACGATTACATGAGGACATCTATCCAAATAATAATAGGCTTAGAAAGACTTTTTTTCTCTCCTGATGATTGTTAAAAGAGTAACCGCACAGTGCAGACAAAGCTAAGCCCAAAACGGTACTCCACAACATGTGGCTTTTTTTTTTTTTTTTTTGGGGTTCGGACTGATAATATTCAAACATTGCTAAGATGAATGCCAAAAGCCACACAGTGAACGATGAGCAACAGGAGACATATCCAGCAGTCTTTCAAGCAGGCTAAGAACGAGTTTTAGGATTACCTAAGTATAATAGATAAGCTCCACGCATGAAACTAAGGTGACAATGTCATAAACGCTGGCACTCTACTTTTCTTATAAGATAAAAACTAAGAGGAACTCATGTGAATACTTTTTCCCCCTCGTTCTAGTCAATTGAGTTATGATTTCACGATATACTCACCACCAGTTCACCAAATCCAGGATATGCTGATTCAATAGGGACAATTTCCACTCGAAAGGCCCATCCACCATAACCTTCGACTATAGGAGTTACTTTGGTCTGTAAAACAATCATTAGCTAGTCATATTCAAGAATAGACCCCAGCAGAGTAACTAAATAGAGGGGGGGGGGGAATAACTAAATCATTGACTACCTCACAAAAGCTGAGCACATCAAGCTTTCCTTTCTTATGAAGGTGACGAATATAATCATTGAACTCTATTAATCTTGAAGACCCACGTCTTAGCTCTCCTACCTATGAAACATTAAGAATTAAATGCTGAAAAAAAAAATCTTTTAAACCCAGCAATTATCAGAATGAGAAATCAACTTTAAAATCAGCATCTTCAGTTAAATATGTGCTGGTGACTTCATACTAACCGATGGGGCAGGACGAAGCACAATCCCCATTCGCCAAGGTACATCTGCAAGTTTGCTACCAAAATGTGGGCAGCTATAGAACACCTAAAACCCAAATTAAAACGTCAAGAATAAAGAAATTGCAAGAAGATTTTAAAACAAGTTATTTAAACACAGGCAGAAATCATACATGCAATGGAGAAGACAGGACTTACTAAAACAAGTTATTTAAACACAGGCAGAAATCATACATGCAATGGAGAAGACAGGACTTACAATTCCAATGGTATTATTCACAAGGTGATCAAAATTTTCCTCCTTTGCCTTATACAGAATTTGCTTCACAACCAGGCCCCCCATACTGCAAACAACACAAAATTGCATATATTAAATCATGAAGCGTACAGACAAAGTACATGGAATTGGAATGCTCCTTGATTCAACATTAGGATTTAAAAACCTTCAGCAAATGCATTTCGAACAAAAATCTTAAAGTAGTTGGTTCATTGAATAAAAGGACTTCAAGCAAATGGTGAGTCATAAAAAGGCCAAAAGTTTTACAATCCAAATAATACTTAGCAGAACGCTACCCCAATAAAAAGTAAATAAATAAATAAAAGCCCATGGAAAAATACATAGATTAATAAATAGGTGAAAACGTTACATTGAACCGTGCATCCCATGAGATTTCAATATTCATAATCTGAAAAAAAAATAATAATACTCCTCCGGTCCTTAATATATGACCTAATTGTTAAGTTAACTTTGGTCCTAAATAAAAGACCTATTTTTCATATTTATTAATTTTTCCTAAATTACCCCTACAGATACTCTCTTAACTATAATCAAGTAAGTGAGAGAGGGAGGATATTAAGAAAGATATTATGGTATTTTAGGAAAAACATGTGATATTTTTTTATAATTAACTAACTTACCTAACTTCCTTAATCTAATCAAATTAGTTAAATAGATCTTATATTTAAGACCAGAGTATATATAAGTATTTTCTTATTAATTCTTATTAATATAAAATAGAGTATTACACTAAGTAATAGATAAAGCAATGAACCATAATGAGGTGACCATATTTTAAAAAGAGAAAAAGACAAAAATTATAACATATAATGAATACAATAAGTTCAATTTCATAATTTTTTTCTTCAATTCTTGAAACCATGACAATTGAACGTTCTATCAATAAGTTCAAATTCTAACAGCAGTTTGTAAAAGTTATTTTAACTTCCTTTTCCCCCCCTCTACTGACGTATTGTAGACAACTACAACAATTTCAACTCCGCGTCTACAAAGTAATTAGTTGATTGACTTGATTCAGTCCTTGTCATTTTCTCTCCAATGTTGCATGCATTTTATCTTTACTTAACAGCCTCAAAAAAGATTTGTGAAAATTACTTTGCTTCCTTCAAATAAAAATATTTCACTTTGGCTCCTATCCTCAACTAATCTTATTGTGCTGGTCCATAAGTCAGTATTCCCCTCCCACCCAAAAAAAAGAAGCCAAAATAAGAAATCAAAGCCAAGAAAGAAGATTGATAATACTCTCCATGCACTATCTTTTACGGTTCTACTTTATCATCATGATTGATTTAGAGTTCTACTTGATCATCATGAGTAAAGAGAAAGATCGCTTGACAGTCAATAAGTTATCCTGTTAAGCACGAATGACTTTAGCAGTCAAAAGATACATCCAAAAAATCACAACAATAAGTATACAGAAAGCTAGCAAGGAATGGGTGCACATGATGTATCTCCCATGTAACGATACTAACCTGTGAGTCACAAAAATAACAGGTCGATTTCCAATCCCTGCAGCAACAAGCTTCTCCAATAACACGGAACTAACTTCCTGAAAATTTGCAGAAGTCATCAAACCAAAATGTAAATTGAGAGCAAAGAAACAACAAAGATGTGAACACAGCTGATATAAGAGAAGTAGAAAAAGCCAGACAACCATAACTATGCAGCACGGATAGAGGGGATGGGGATGGGGAATTGGTCACTGTTATTTGCCCCTCATTTGCAGACTGAAATCCAGAAACTGGCAAACTGAAAATGAAGGAACAGAAGGAAGGAGATGAAAACTAGTTCAGAACTTGTAACCCCACCAATCAGGTTCAAAGTTCAAACTTACTAAAGTCAGATTACAGTATGAAAACAAAACCATACACTTGATCCCTAAGGATCATTAAGTAACCAGATTGCTAGAGTAATGACCAAACACTGAAGATCACACTTTAATCATAAGTAAAGTATTTGCCATGGCTTTGAGCTTCCATAGAAGCTAAGGTTCAATCACCAAGACCCAGGGATGCTAAATTGGTGGCAGATAGCTCTCAAAGAACCGTGGATCAGGTTTTCCAAGAATTTTTACTAATGAAATATGAACATCCTGAAATTATTGTGCATTTAAAAATTTTATAAATTGCCATACACAAAATATGTCCAACTTTTATAATCTGGATTCTGAAATCCTTAAAAAAGCAGTAGGACTTCAGTCTCCTGAAAAGGGAACTATTGCAGCAATTGCAAATTGGTGTAAGATAATGCAAATCCCAAATTGCAATGGCATTAGAAATGAATTTTTTCTGCAGCCCCCAGTCAAGCCTCAAAACATGCTGCTTTAGTGGTGCAGCACAGCATAATATGCTTCTTTCCTTAATGGCTTAATCTATTAATATAAAACAAAACATGCACACATGGGGAAGAGTTCTAACCTGAAGAGGCAGGCTAGCTCCAGACCACTGTGTGAGATTAGTCTACATAAAGCCATAAAATATTAATTAAACAGTTAGATACTTATTATTGATTTGGAAATAATATGAAATATGTTTCTTGTATTATTCACATTGAGAATGAGGAGATATATACACAAGGGAGGAGCCTAGGCATTAATGGCTCATTATTAGGAGATAATATCGTATCATATCTAATCTGATCCTATGCTATCATATCTGATATCCTATACTAATTACAATAATATTTCATATCTTTACACTCCCCCTCAAGTTGGAGCATAAATGTCAATCATGCCCAACTTGTTACAAAGATAGTTAACCCGAACCCCATTTAAAGCTTTAGTAAGGAGGTCACCCAGCTGATCACTGGATTTCACATGTCCTGTTGAAATGAAGTTTTCCTTGAGCTTATCCCGAACAAAATGACAGTCAATCTTGATGTGTTTTGTGCGTTCATGGAACACCGAATTAGATGCTATGTGTAAAGCTGCTTTATTGTCACACCATAGTTTTGCTGGTAATGAGGTTTTAAGACCAACCTCCTTCAATAATTGATATATCCAGACTATCTCACACACAGATTGTGCCATAGCTCTATATTCTGCCTCTGCACTTGACCGTGACACCACATTTTGCTTCTTGCTCCTCCAGGATACCAAGTTTCCTCCTACAAAGACGCAATATCCTGTAGTGGATCTTCTAGTGGCTTTTGAACCACCATGATCAGCATCACAAAAGCACTCAACATCTGTGTGACCATGATTTCTGTATAATATCCCGCGACCTGGGGAACCTTTCAAGTAATGAAGTACATGTTCTAAGGCTTCCCATTGTCTGATAGTAGGTGAGACCATAAACTGGCTAAGTACACTGACTGGATAGGTAATATCAGGACGGTCACAGTCAGATAATTCAATTTTCCAATCAATCTGCGATACCTTTCCGGATTCTCAAACGGTTTGCTCTTAGCAGCATCAATGGGATTCTCAACTGGTATGCTCCCATCAGCATCAAGCAATGGATTATAAACCATAGGAAAACTGTTTGGTGCAGCCCCCAGCTTCCCTGTTTCCTTTAACAGATCGAGGACATACTTCCTCTGTGTCAATAGTATGCCTTTCTTACTCCTCAAGACCTCAATTCCGAGGAAGTACTTCAATGGACCCAGATCTTTTGTTTGAAAGTGAGAGTTAAGAAAGGATTTGAGTGATGAGATCCCTGAGGAATTACTCCCTGTAATCACAATATCATCCACATACACAACTAATAGAATCATGCCGATGTCTGTTCTCTGATAGAACACAGAGTGATCACACTTGCTTTGACACATGCCAAACTTCTGCACAACAGTACTAAACCTGTCGAACCATGCCCGGGGACTCTGTTTCAGGCCATATAAGGATCTCTTGAGATGACATACTTTCCCACGCTCCCCCTGAGCAACAAAGCCTGGCGGTTGCTCCATGTAAACTTCCTCAAGAAGATCACCATGCAAGAAGGCATTTTTGATATCCAACTGATGGAGATCCCAGCCATAAGTTGCTGCCAGAGAAATAAAGAGACGAACAGAGGAAAGTTTTGCGACAGGGGAGAAAGTCTCAGAATAATCTATACCATAGGTTTGAGCGTAGCCTTTAGCAACCAAGCGTGCTTTAAGGCGATCAAGAGAACCATCAGCACGGGTTTTAGGGGTTGAGACCCATTTACACCCAATAGCCTTCTTCCCTGCTGGTAAGTCAACTAAAGTCCAAGTGCCAGCCTGGTCAAGGGCCGCCATCTCCTCCTCCATAGCTGCACGCCAACCCGGGTGGGCCAAAGCTTCATGAAGGGTCTTAGGCACGGAGACAGAATCTAAGGAAGAGACAAAGGCACGAGAAATAGGGGAGAGGTGGTTATATGAAACAAATGAAGAAATAGGATGGGTGCAAGTACGTGTACCTTTGCGAAGAGCAATGGGCAAGTCAAGGGAAGGGTCTGGTTCAGGAACCGGAGGTGTCTCGGAGTGGGAGATAGGTGTCGGCTCAGGATGCAAGATACTCAACTCAGGATCTGATGACGAAGCAGATAGTGGAGGGGCAGAACCTGGTGCAGTAACAAGGGTTTCCTTTGAACGTCTTGTGTAAACATGAGACACGGGTGGTCGTGCAGGAGGCTGAGCAGGAGCCAGAACCGGAGGTGGTGGAGTTGACAGTGGGACAACAGGGTATACTAGAAGATCATCCTCTTCCGCAGAGGGAGGAGGTACAGGAGAAGTGGAAGGAGAAAAATAGGGAACGGATTCTTGAAAGGTGACATCTGCAGAAACAAGATAACGATTAAGAGTAGGAGAGAAACATCGGTAGCCCTTTTGAACCCGAGAGTAACCAAGGAAGACACACTTAAGAGACTTTGGATCTAATTTAGAGACAGAGGGTCGCACATCTCGGACAAAGCAAACGCACCCGAAAATCCTAGGATCAATGGGAAACAAAGGTTTGGAAGGAAAAAAGGGTGGTGTAGGGAATGGCACCATCAAGGATGGAAGAGGGCATGCGATTAATGAGGAAGCAAGCGGTGGAGACAGCATCAGCCCAGAAAGGTTTCGGAACCTTCATGTGAAACAAAAGTGCTCGTGCCACCTCTAGGAGATGACGATTTTTACGTTCGGCAACACCATTTTGAGCTGGTGTATCAACACAAGAGGATTGATGGAGGATGCCGTTTTGAAGCATGTAGGACTGGAATGAAGCAGAGAAGTATTCTTTGGCGTTATCACTTCGTAAGGTACCAATGGAAGAATTAAATTGATTCTTAATCTCAGCAGAAAAGGCACAAAAATGAGAAAATAATTCGGAACGATTTTTCATTAAATATAACCAAGTTGTACGGGAATAATCATCAACAAACGTAACAAAGTATTTGAAACCAGCAGTGGACACAGTAGGACATGGACCCCAAACATCAGAATGAACTAACTCAAAAGGGGATGAAACCCGTTTATTGACTCGAGAGACTAAAGGAAGACGATGATGTTTAGCAAACTGACACGACTCACAATCTAAAGATGACAAATATTGAAAATGAGGATAAATCCTTTTTAAAGAAGACAAAGACAAGTGACCCAAACGGCAATGTGCTTCAAAGGGAGTGACACCACCGGTACAGGCTACTGCATGCGAACCCTGCTCGTCAAGGAAATAGTGTCCACCAGATTCATAGCCCCTACCAATAATCTTCTTCGTCAAAAGATCCTGTATCAAGCAATGATCAGGAAAGAGTGAGACCCAGCAGTTTAATTGGCGAGTAAGTTTACTAGGGGAAAGCAGGTTAAATGCAAGGTCAGGGACATCTAGCACAGATGACAAGGGAATAGAAGGGGTAGGTTTAATAGTGCCAGATCCAACTACTCGGGAATGGGAGCCATTAGCAATAGTGATAGTTGAAGGATTGGCGTAAGAATTATAAGTGGAAAAGAGATGGCGGTTACCTGTCATGTGGTCAGTAGCACCAGAATCTATGATCCATTTGGAGGAAGAAGAGACAAGAGCAGTAGCCTGATTACCTGTAGCAGCAGGAGCACTCACGGATGATGTGGAGGATTTTAATTGGGCATATTCATCAGCGGAAATCGTGACCGTGTCCTTGGCTAGCGTTGCCACATGTGCAGAATTATTACGTTGCTGCTTATTTTGCAGCTTACGACACGTACGCTTCGTATGGCCCGGTTCTTTGCAGTAGTAGCATATCACTCCACTCGACTCTGGAGTCGCTCCCCCTTGCCTTGAATTCCCACGGTTAGTCGTTCCACGACCATCATTTTGGCCTCGACTGATTAGTGCACTAACAGGAGCAGTGGTAGGCAGTGATGAAAGATTCTCAGTCCTCATCAGACGAGAGAACACCTCCTGAAGGGTAGGAATCTCAGACCCAGACAGAATTTGAGAGCGAACAGTTTCATATTCAGGCGGAAGACCAGTGAGAAAACTCATAATAGCCATGTTCTCTCGTTGGGCCTGTTGGACCTTCAGATCAGTACTAAGAGGCATAAGAACATTCAATTCTTCATACATCCGTTTAAAATCCATGAAGTAGGTCTTGAGAGGGCGATCCTGCTTCTCTGCGCGATAAAACGCTTTGCAAACCTCATAAACACGAGAAATATTACCCTTGCCTGAGTATAAAAATTCTAAATAATTCATCAGTTCCTTAACAAATTCACAGTGAGAAATAGAAGGAATAATCTCACTGTCAATGGAGTTGCGAATCTGTAAGAAGAGCCGAGCATCATCCCTTAACCATGATTGACGGGTGTCTGTGGTCGGAGGGTCTTCAGTTAAATGATTCTCCTTCTCAATGCTCCGTAAGTAGATACGAATAGTTTTACTCCAATCTAGATAATTCGTCCAGTTTAATTTGTGCTCAGTAATCTTAACGACTACGGGAACCACCTCAGAGGTAACTGTAGACTTAGTATCACCCATGAGAGATAAATAGAAAAGAGATAATAAGTCTAGCAATGACAGGAAAGAATAAGTAGCCACAAATGATCACTCCAGGGACCAAACAACACCTCCTACAATCTATAGAAGGCAGGAACAGCAATACCAGTCTGAAAACGTTACTGTTCACAAGGCACAGTAACCAAACAGCTCTGAATCAACACACAGGGGACAGATCCAGACCTGAAAAGTACCAGGGATGCGCCGGAAAATGCAAGACGAAGTCGACGAACTGCTCGGACGGCGAAAAACGCGGCGGCGCGTGAACAGTACCGCCGCGGGTGACGGCGAGTGACGGTCACGCGCTGCTCGGACGGCCGCGAAACTTCAGGGATCGGCCGGTCGGCGCCGTGCGATCCTCCCTGGCCGGCGCGTGCTCCGTTCAGAGGCCAAATACAGAAGCCCTAATGATGGGCACAAAGCTGGACGGTAGGAACAGTACGTGTAGGGCGCAGCAACGTTCAAACAGAGGGAAATTACTCCTAAACGGACTGCTCTGATACCATATTGATTTGGAAATAATATGAAATATGTTTCTTGTATTATTCACATTGAGAATGAGGAGATATATACACAAGGGAGGAGCCTAGGCATTAATGGCTCATTATTAGGAGATAATATCGTATCATATCTAATATGATCCTATGCTATCATATCTGATATCCTATACTAATTACAATAATATTTCATATCTTTACACTTATAAGGAACGCTGACTTGCTATTAGGCTTATCAAGATTTTTTTTTTTCCCCTGAAAAAATGCAAGATTGATGAGACAAGCATTTTAGAAACTTATAACAACAAACCTTGTATTTGAGGGTAAACAAGCGGGCATCAGGAAAATCATTGGAAAGCCATTCACCAGGCCAGAAGGTTCCAAGCTTTCCCGTCTCCTGGTCAATCTTCTCAACCAAGTTAGGCTTATTTGAGGGCTTGTCTTCAGAGATGCGCCAAGTCTTGTAAGGCCCACCACGAAGGCCATGGACAAAAACTACATCTAATGGAGGAATCTTTTCATCAGAGTCACTTTTGGATATATCAACAAAACCAGAGACGTTGGTGTCATTCAAGGGTTTCGTACCATCGTCATTATCAGCAGTGGCCACAGATATGTCTTTGATATTACATTTTCTCGGTCTGTTTCCTTAGGACATTTCCAGTGGGGAAGATGAGGATTTATCAAGAATATCGTGTCATCATAACGAGGACATAATCTCTTGTTGGTTTGTACACCAGTGTCAGAATGACTTCCACTTCCCGACTTCTTATTAAGAAACTGGTCATTGCAAAATATATTTAGGAGTGTTGCCCTGGCATAACTTCGGATTTTGAGATCACTGCATCCTGAAATCCTCCCATTAGCACAATCGTCAAGCCACTTACACCAAGTTTCATCTTTTATGATGTCCTTTTGGACTTTGTGAAGGAGTGAAAGGATGTTCAACAATCTACATGCATGCCTGCGGATATGGGCCGTAGGTGGAACTCGGACATGGGATGATTCATTTGTATCCGATACAGATGGCTCCGCATCAACATTTGAAATCTGTTCCCGCCCTTCATGGGCTCTAGATGCATCATATGCTTCAATAGCGGCCAATTTCTCATAATCATCACTCAGCAAAAAGCGCCTCAGCAAACACAAAATCCCCAAATCAACAATTTTTTCTTGACATAGAGAATCTTCGGCACAAACTTCAGTCAGAGCTTTTATTCCTTTCAGCGTTGCAGAGGCAGAATCTGCAGCATCTAGTTTAGGTAGATTATCTTTCTTTAAATTTTTTAATGGTCCCACTAAAGGTTCCAGAGAAAGAAAATCTGCCAGTGGAAAAGAATCCTCAGAATCAAAAGCAGTTCCCATTTGCTTAACTGCTAGATAAACAGCAGCACTAGCTAACTGATTTGCAACTTGTGCAGCGGAAGAAATGTTTGAATTATTAATTGAAGTCTGCCAATTATCATAGGTAAAATTACATTAAACGTTTGAATGAAGTTGCAGCAACACATAATGTGAAATGTCATCTTAACCTCAACCTATCAGGAAAAAGAGAGAGGAAGAGAAACATGCACATACCACTATTAAATAACATCAAACCCAAGCTAATCAGATATAAGAAAGAAGAACAAAAACGGATCTATACCTTTACTTTATTATTTTTAGGTTGACTGGCTCCTTTATCATTTGTGTTCTTGATGGAACTGAGGACTTCAGTTAGCAGCATGGTTAACCATCCTTGAGAAACCGCAGATGTTGTTGGTCCATGGTCTTCAAATATCTGAGAAAGAATCTTTATGGCTGAAGACCGTAAAGCATCAGAAGAAAATTTTCCAAAACCCAGGAAAGAAGAATGCCTGACCACTTCTGACTCTCTTCAAGAGATAAATGGAGCTCTTTGGTGCACAGTAGTTCTAATACTTTTGCTACTGCTTCTTGCACCTGATTATGCTTTGTGGTCTGCTTGGAAATGTCTCTCATCAAATTAAGGCCCTTCTCCATTACTATCTTCTGCGAACTGGAACTTCTCTCAACGGATAACACAAAGGCAGATAAGGCAACCTTAGCCAGGGAAATATCTTCATGCTTACATGCCTGAGAAACAGTTAAAAGAAGACTGGAACTCCAATCAGAAACAGAATCATTCAAAAGGATATTGCGATCTTCTAATAACAACCGTGCCACCAAACTCGCATGCCATTTCACAGATCTCTCAGGTGCTGTCAAAGCAGACATGATAGCGTCTCCATCTTGATCCAGCTCTTTTATAGAACATCTATTTACCTCCGATGCCAATGCCCAATTTGCCAATGCCCATGTAGCAAAAGGAACAGCAACATGTTCACAGAGTAAATCATCCCAGAGACCAGGAACAACAGCAGAAACCGTACTTGCTTGTGCTAATGAATTGTCATGCTTATTTTCTGACATGATGGTTTTAGGAGTATGAAGCATCAGTGGTGCTACATGAGGAGAATCAGAATTATCCAATTTCATTAACATGCTGATCCGTGAAAGGCCTAAACCCACAGTACCATCAAGTATCTTGATCCCAATCCCTTTACTTCCTGTCCCGCCATCTTCGTCATCTCCACTCTCACGTGGTTCATCTAAATGCAAACCACCTTCCTCAATAACTTGCAGGGCAGCTGCAATATCTTTCAATTCAGCATTTCCAGGTAACGGTGGCTTAAAAGAAACCTCTTCTGAATTTTCACAACTGGAAGTGACTATATCCATAATGGCAGCCACAAGCATGCTCCTACCTTTTAAAGAATCAGAAATATCAAATGAACTTCGTCTTGAATGCTGCAGCAGAAAAAGTTCATTGATGTTGCTAATGTTAAAACTAGAATAGAAATTATCAACAATGCCGCAAGTGGCTTTGGCATTAATATAATAAATTTAACATATCCAAATAAAAATACACAAAACAATGTTAAAATGCATAAAACGACAGCATTGGCATGACATACCAGAAACATTTTATATACAAAGACCTAATAGTTGGGGGCATGGGAATAACAAATTTAAAACTATTTCTAACAAAAACTATAATAAAACTGCACCACCACATGATCATTATTTTCTGAGATTGGACGACTGTTTAGACTTCAGAATGCTAATTCCTGTTAATGTTTATGTTTAGATGCAGGAACAGCAAAGGTAATACTTCAATACCAGATAAGTCAGGTGATTACCAATAAATTCAATATAAAAATTACTGAATTCGCACACAATAAATAAATTCAACATAGAAATTACTGACTTTGCAAACGATAAATTTAGGCTTCAATGAGGAGATTTTGTTTGAACAATTCCGTGTCACCATCGATTGATATGCATTTTCTAGATTCAGTTTTTAATGCTAGGCTTTTGCGAGGGAGAAAGAGAAGTTAGAATGTTTGATATAGAATAAGGAACCGAAAGAATATCGAAGGAAAATAAATTATATAGTTCAATAAATAATCACTATAGTCATGGTAGATCCAGACTTCAGGATGTAGAGCCAATATGATGCTCATCGCAATAAACTCAAATGACACGCTTTGGCATCGACTATATTGATAGTTCAGTTTGCCAATGCGAATCCGAAACTAAGAGTTGAAGCATTGTTTCATGAGGATTACAATTTAAAGGGGTTAGCTAACGAGAAAGAAATACCTTCTTCGATCGCCGAGGCTGACAAGAGAAAATAAACCTAAGAAGATTTGGAATGGCATGAGGCCTCCCAAGCACACCAGCTGATACGTTAGGATCGGCAATCAAGTAAGCAAGCGCTCTTGCTGACTCCGCTTGAGTGCCACCCCCATCTTTGGCAACAGCCACCGATTCAAGTAACCAATCTAACACGGCACCGCCCCCGCCCCCAACGATAGCAGCCCTCCGGCCAGAATTTGCGGCGGCAATGTCTGCAAGAAATGCCGCAACACGAATCTCGAAACCGGAGCGAACCTCATGGTTGGCCGAAGACAAAACCGACGTCAGTGAATGCCACAGGACCGAGGCGGCCACACCAGTTTGTTTGAGGTGATGGAAAACCTTCTGGTAGGAGTCGCGGGACTTGCTTATCGCTTGTTCAACTGTAGCATATAGGTTATTAGGGGCTTCGTCATCGGATTGTCTTTGACGGTGGTGATCCGATAAAAGGAAAGCGATGGAGGCCAGGAAAGCGGAAATGACAGTAGCAGAAGCAGCGATAACAGAACTGCGAGAGAAAGATGAGGTAGGGAGAGAGGAGAAAGGGCTAGAAAGATGTTGAGGTACTTGTTGCGGGACTATCTGAGCATTTTCTACGTTGTCGGCGGGTTTAACCGGTTTCCTCGATGAAGATATACAGCGAGGATGAAGCAAGCGACGATTGATTCTGGAAGTCAAACAGAATCGATACATTGTTTTGTTTCAGCAAGTATTATTGTCATTTCTCCGTGGTGATTGGCAAAATGCTCTTGATGATAAGCAAGCCTAAAGATGGTCCGAAAGAATCTTATAAAACAAGGGAAGAGTTCACAAAGAAGAAATGAAAGGACAAGAAAGAGAATCTCATGAAATACAGGAAAGAGAAGAAAATTCGGTCTTCCTCAGTCTCTGGGTATTTTCTTTCAGAAATTAGTTGTCTTCGCAGGCGAGGATGGCGGGCAGGCGGGACCAAACTCACTATAATACGAAACTGGTAAACAAACAAGGCGATCTGCGGAATTGAAGAAATGGAATGATCTGGCAGGAGTACATCAAGCTTATGACCATCTAATTTAGGCGGTACCCTTTGAATAGTAATGGGCCGGATTTATAAACCTAGAAAAACAAGCCAGGCCCAAATTACAACAGAAGCCCAAAAAGATATAAAACTCGTGTTTCCAAATTCTCTGTTCGTTCAAAAGCAGAGCGCAGTTGGAGTATCGTCGAGGAAATCTTGCCTGAAAAGAAATCTGCAGCTATCTTCCAGATTTGAAGGGAAAGTGAGAGGTATCGGGTATGGAGAGACTACAGAGGATGTTTGCAGGTGCAGGAGGCGCACTGGGGCACCCACCCCCTGATTCGCCGACACTTGATTCCTCTGAGCAGGTTTATATTTCTTCGCTGGCCCTTCTCAAAATGCTCAAACACGGTTAGTTTTCTTTGCATACCTTTACATCTCTTGAATCTCATGACTGTATCCTAACTTAGATGAATTGGGGGAATTTTGATTTTTTAGCGGGTTAAATTTACATTCCAGGAGTGATTAGGGTTCTCAAACTTCCCCTCCCCTTGTCTATACGCATATAACGGATTTGAAACCCTTGTCGCAAGTATCGTAGAGTACTGGTTGTGCTTGCGGTTTACCTTTCGTCTGATAAACTTGATGTGATTTATAGGAAGAGCCGGTGTTCCCATGGAAGTTATGGGTTTGATGCTGGGGGAGTTTGTGGATGAGTATACCGTCCGCGTTGTAGATGTCTTTGCGATGCCACAAAGTGGTACCGGTGTTAGTGTTGAAGCTGTCGATCATGTTTTTCAGACTAACATGCTTGATATGCTGAAACAGACTGGAAGGTATTTTCGTTTTCCTTCTTTTTGCTTCTTATCGTTGCTGAAATATGAATGTTTCTTTCTGAATCCTTTAACACGATATTTCCTTGCGCTTGAATGTTTTTTGTTGAGTAGCTTAGATTTCTGGTAACTTCTTATAATTCTTCAATCTCTGTTTTCTGTTGGGCAAGAATCTCGTTATCCCTGTCAACAATTTTCGGTATAGAATTAGATTAGATTATAGGATTCAAAATCCCTACTTTTAGGCATACAAGCACCTTAATTTTATGTATTTTATTTAGAAACACTCTTGGGCTTTTTTAATGATAACCTAGTCATTTGGTTGATGAATAGGGTTCCTTTTATCATGTTTAACAGAGAATGGTAAGGTTTACTTAGTATTTTATTTACAGTCCACGAGGGTGGTTGATTTGATCCTCTTAGGTTGTGGAATCAAATTGCATTTTGAAAATTGTTTCTTTTACTGAAATTTAAAATGTACATGTATGGTTTGTTTCTGTCCAAGAGTTGGATCACACAAGTTAAGCTGTTTATGTAGTTGCGGCAATTTCTATTGTGCTTCAAATAATCACTTTTGGTAAAAGACCAAAAAATCTTTTAATTCAAAATGATTATCAGAAAAACGTCCTCATTTGAAGCAATTGAGTTTACAATCACACATGCTCCCCTGCTCCTTGCCTCGCTACAGCTGCAAGCCTGCAACTCAGACTTAACCTCTAATGTTACTGCTAATAAATTCTTCAGAAAGGAAGGAAAAAAAGAAACCCCTCCTCGGCTGCTCAAGATGGGGCCTGTTCCTGATACTCATGTCTCCACTTCTCTTTTCTTGCGTTTTCCACCCATTCATTTTTCTTCTAACTCACTCATTCCAGTGCCTACTTATGTTATCCAGCAGCTAGGTCACCCTACTGCTCATTTTCTAGAACAGCCCTCTTATGCTCTCGGGAATAGAACTTCATAGTTGGTGGCCTATCATTTTGCACTGTTGATTACATGGGTTTGATATGTAAGGTCTTGGTTTTTCAGGCCAGAGATGGTGTGGGGTGGTATCATTCACATCCTGGGTTTGGTTGTTGGCTTTCTGGAGTTGACATTAATACACAACAGGTTACATCTTGTCTTTACCCCGTACTTCTTTATGTCATGCATTTGTGACATTGCTAGGACCCTGAACCAGAAAGGGGACAATGATGTCAAATCCTGTGCAGAGTATTGATGCATAAATTGATTTTATACTTTACGTAATACAGAGTTTTGAGGCTTTAAATCAACGTGCTGTGGCCGTGGTGGTGGATCCTATTCAGAGTGTTAAAGGCAAGGTTGTAATTGATGCATTTCGGCTGATTAATCCACAAACTATGATGTTGGGTCAGGAACCAAGGCAGACGACATCTAACCTAGGACATCTGAATAAACCATCTATTCAAGTGAGTGTTCGGCAAATATCTTTCAGAAGTGAAACTTCTGCACAATTTCTCCCCCTCCCCCCCCCCCCTGATTTTGACATCTTTTTCTTGCCCTCTTTTTAGGCTCTTATCCATGGTTTGAACCGACACTATTACTCCATAGCCATTAATTACAGAAAGAATGAGCTTGAAGAGAAGATGCTACTGAATCTTCACAAGAAGAAATGGACTGATGGTTTGACGCTGAGGCGTTTCGATGCACATTCCAAAACCAACGAACAGACTGTTCAGGTAAGTCAAGTTTTCTGTAACATGAAATGAAAATAGATGTACCTTTTTTTTTGGGGGAAATAATCTTGTTGTCCCACTTTGTTCCTCTCACCCATATGGGATGAGGTCACGCCTTATTTGGCCAAATGTGTGTAGAGGTGTTCCCTAATGGTCATTCGTGAAATTTCATTTTGCGATGGCCAATAGCTAATGTATTTTAATTATGGTGGAAGTAGTGTTGTTAAAGGCCTAAAGCACTCTGCGGGATCAATTATTCTACTCTTGTATAATGGGTGGCCTCTCATTTAAGTAATTCATGGTATTGATATAAATGTTGCCCACAATTGATTGCGTATTATTTATATATATCAGGAGATGCTGAATTTAGCCATCAAGTACAACAAGGCCGTGCAGGAGGAAGATGAGTTGCCACCAGAGAAGCTTGCAATTGCTAACGTGGGAAGGCAAGATGCAAAAAAACATCTTGAAGAGCATGTTTCCAATTTGATGTCTTCAAACATAGTGCAGACTTTGGGAATGATGCTTGACACAGTTGTGTTTAGGGTCTGTCATCTCAGTGTTTCTAATGTCTGGTTCTCAGTGTATTCAGAGAGCACTTCCATGTTGCCAGCGGAAACTCAGTTGATTATCGCTCTGCTTCATATAATGTGGGCGATTCAGAGGAAGGGATGGGTTGCTTATTGTGCGAGAATATTGATATTTTAATATAGTCGTAATGATTGTGAAATAAGGAATTGTGTAGGATAAGAAGGAACAAGTCTCCGAGCAAA